>NW_026859258.1:0-127153 GCF_026571515.1 Ruditapes philippinarum
ATAAAAATTAATTGAAAAAGGCCTAGTAACAGATTTTGAATTCTATTTTAGCACCATGACATTTACTTACTGACCTCTCAAGATCATGCACTCTTCCTACCAAAATACGGAAAACATCTATCAATAAATAAAGTCTGTATGGGCAAATTATTGGCACTCTGTTGACTATAACCTACTTACGCCTAACTCTATCCAAAGGAGAAAGAGCATGCAAATTATCAACCCACCAATTATAAAACACATCTGTCAATGAATAAAGTCTGTATGGGCAAAAGTGTAGAAATCTTCTTCTTTTTGCAGTGAAAATGACCTTTTTTCCCTCCGAAGGTAGAAGATTTCTAAATTTATTTTCCTACTAAATATAAAAGACTATGAATGGAATAAAAATAGAAAATATGTCAACAGAAAATACTGCATTAATGACCTTGACTCAAATGACACCTATCTAAAACCGAAGGAAGGTGACCTCCCTATGCATGTCAGTTTTAAAGGAAAAGCACCAATTTAAATTTAAAGGTCCTTGCTGTATGAGCAAATATGCATATATTTATTTTTACGCCAATAACATTGACAACCCCAGGAAACAATTACTGACAAACAGTTAAGAGAACCAGTGAAGGTATCCACCTACCGAATACGGAATATTTTTAAATAAATAATGTAATGAGGAGCAATTTAATATAAATCCAACTTACCGGAATAGGTTAACCATTCAGTGCTGTGAAATAACTGGGAAAAATGGATGACACAGTTATATAACTTGGCAACATCATGTACTTTGATTCTAATTCTCCCTATTTTAAGATTTTGAAGTAATTAGTACAGATAGAGCTTAAGAATTAGTCCGGTTATCAATATCATTTTTAAACAGCTGAAAATGGCAATAATTTAGAAAAATGGAAGCCATTGTTATGTAACTTGCCAAAATCATGTACTTTGTATTGATTAGTAAGCAAATGTGTTAATTGTTGGTTTAGGTTTACCTCGTATGGACGGACGGACAGACGGAGGGACGATTGAATTACTTTATTTCCGGGGGTATAAAAATTATCGGATTTTATCTCCAGTCAATGGACAGTAAGTTATAAGCAATTTTATTGTCCTTTTTTTGCGTAATATCATTAAACCAATCAAATAGATAACATAGTATCTATACTACTAAGTATTATTTTGATCTCTGTCGTTACTGCAGTTATCTGTCGTCACTGGTCTCTGTAATACGGTGTGAAGATCTTTCTTTATTGCAACACAATTATCGAAGATACACCTAATGCATCAAACCCGAAGAGTACGAAAATATTTATTGCGCAAAAATTCGAATCTAAAACAAAAAATAATTTAAGATAAAAATCTTCAGGGTGTTAAAAATTTAGGCGATAAAGATATGCTTGGCATGAGAGTTATCGACACTCTTATATGTCAATATATAAGTTAACAGATATTGATTAGACAATATGAGGATTTACTATTTCACGTTTAAATGTTGAATTCTGCTTAAGCCGGTGCTAGGGGGCGTGGACGGTAACTTGCACTTTCCAGTACCGTCCATGAACAGGCTCAATCAAACCGAGCCTGCAACATTTTCAATTTTGCCGTGTTGGGCTTTCTTTAGGGATTCTGTATTTATCTATTTTAATCAAAAAGTTCTCCGCCCGATCTACTTTCGGTAGTCAGAGAAACCAACTAATGGTCTTACTTTTCAATATAATCGCCCTCTACGTCAATGCATTTTGTCCACCTGTGCTCAAACTTCCAGTGCTTCTGAGGGATCACTTTGTTTCCAGATTGTTTTTCAGTTTCGGAAACAGGTAGAAGTCAGAGGGGGCCAGGTCCGGAGAAAATGGAGAATGGGCAAAGATTTCAAAGCCCCAATCAGTTGCAGCAGCAACCGCAACTTGGTGGACGGTAACTTGCACTTTCCAGTACCGTCCATGAACAGGCTCAATCAAACCGAGCCTGCAACATTTTCAATTTTGCCGTGTTGGGCTTTCTTTAGGGATTCTGTATTTATCTATTTTGGGACGTGTGAGCATTGTCGTGCAGGAGAAAGAACACATTGAGTCAGTTTGCCCCTCATTTTATGCGCGATTTCTTGACGCAGAGTCTTGAACTTCCACTGCATGCTCTGTTTTTTTGATTTTGGACCGAAGTGATGGGCCCTTGTTTCATCCTAAGTTACGATCCGGAAGATAATATCAGGTTCAACCTCGTACATGCAAACGATATATAATTTATTGATCTCTTCCTGTTAGATTACCTGACAAACTACATTCCCGAACTTAACATAACAAAGTTGATATCTATTATATAAGTCGTAAAAAGCATTCATTTCATCTCCGTGAGTATTTTAATCTTTATATTTAGATTCCACAGCCATAGTTTGTGTATATTACCTTTTGTTGATAATGGATTAATGTATGATGGACTACGGTATTGTTGTCTTTTTAAATAAGTTTAAACATACTGTCTTTTTTAATGCTTTATCTATACATTGTATATGTTTAAGTGGTGAATACGTGTCTAAGTTTGCTAAGCC
This sequence comes from Ruditapes philippinarum, assembly GCF_026571515.1. Lineage (NCBI taxonomy): Eukaryota > Metazoa > Mollusca > Bivalvia > Venerida > Veneridae > Ruditapes > Ruditapes philippinarum. Next base: position 2,537 of record NW_026859258.1, read on the forward strand.
GTGCCAACGCCAGTAATTTTAACCTTTTAATATATTTACAAATAGGCGTTTAACATACTATTTATACATACTCTACAGTCAGATATGTTGGTTTGTAAATATATCGGTTGAGTCTGCAATTCTTATGTTATTTTGTTGTGATTAATGCTTCCGAAAGATCACTTTGTTTCCAGAATTTTGTACTTCACAACAGCAGGTGTCAAGTGTCGTGTGGCAGCCGTAAAAAGTTTACCCGTTCTTCCTTCGGGATCATTGATGCCAACACTATAAAGTGTTGAGAATTGAGTACCGCTCAAGCCGGTGCTAGGGGTCGTGAGGGATGTTGCACTTATTCATTATCCCTCATGTACACACTCAATCAAACCGAGTCTGCAATTCTTATGTTATTTTGTTGTGATTAATGCTTCCGATTATTACTTTATTCTTATCTTTACTGATTTATTGATAATACAAATATAGACATAAAGGAATAACAGACAGTTAAAATAACACATAAAAGTAATATTATCAGATCTATGTGAAGGAATTTATGTTTTTGTCTATGTTTTTCCTTTAAAATTCGTTAAAGTATTCCCATTTTCTTTTGTTTTCTTAGTTTTAGATACACAGATACACAGGGTTTTTACTTTCTAGTTTTTCCGGTGAAGGAAGATATCAGGTGCTCCCATCCGAATTACTTTATGTACGGACGCGCACCGAAGTACTAACCTTCCTTCTTCTAATTATGAATGTCGTTAGGGCTTATTATTTCAAACTACTTTTATTCGTTTTAAGTACTCTTTATTGAGCGATAGAACTTTTGATATGTTTCACCCTAGACTAACACTTTGTTTCCAGAATTTTACTCAAATGTTCATTGTCTTCTTTACATGTTAGATACTTTGTGACTGACTATAAATGAAACACAGACTTATTTTCTCACAATTATATCTCGACATGTTTTATGTTTCCAACTAGAACTCCGCGAGTCGGATGTGTCGCCGTGTGAGCAATGTAGTTTAGGAGAAATGGCCAGGACAAAAATTAAATATGAAAAATAACAATGGGCAATAACTAAAATAGTAATAAGTGCAGAGCAGCAGTTTCTGTGCACTGTACTTCTTATCAATAAGATCTATCATTCTATGATGTTTCAAGTCCATAGCTTTCATACTTGAGGAGAAATGAACAGGACAAAAAATAATTAAGAAAATCAACAAAGAGCAATAACTCAAAAAATAAGAAATGCAGAGTATCAGTTCTTATGCACTTGAGATCTATCATCCTATGAAGTTTCAAGTCCATAACTTTTATACTTTCGGAGAAATGGCCTGGACAAAAATTAGTAGTATGAAAATTAACAAAGGGCCATAACTCAAAAATTAAGAAATGCAGAGTACCGATTCTTGTGCACTGCACTTTTTCTTAATGAGATCTATCATCCTATGAAGTTTTAAGTCCATAGTTTTTATACTTAAGGAGAAATGGCCAGGACAAAATTAAAGTATTTAAATAAACAAAGGGCAATAACTCAAAAAATAAGGAATGCAGAGTAACTGTTCTTGTGCACTGCACTTCTTCTTCATGAGACCTATTATCCTATGAAGTTTCAAGTCCATGGCTTTTATACATTAGGAGACAAGGCCCGGACAAAAAAAAAAAAGTATGAAAATTAACAAAGGGCAATAACTCAAAAATTAGGAAGTGCAGAGTACTGGTTCTTGTGCACTGCACTTCTTCTTAATGAGATCTATCATCCTATGAAGTTTCAAGTCCATAGCTTTTTTAGTTGAAGAGAAAAGGCTTTTTTAGTTGAAGAGAAAAGGCCCAGACAAAATTAAAGTATGAAAATTAACAAAGGGCAATAACTCAAAAAATAAGAACTGCAAAGTACTGGTCTTTGTGCACTGCACTTCGGGTTATTGAAAGAAGCATGCATACCAAGTTTGAAGTCAATCAGACTTATAGTGACTGAGTTATGCTCCGGACAAGCTTCAGGGGACGCCGACAACGACGCCGACACAGACGCCGCCGACAAAAGTAACCCCTATATGTCACCTTTTCAAGGCGACAAAAAAAGGAAATAAAAATATCCGCATGATTATTAATTCGTTCTATAGATTTCTGGCAAAATAAATATGAGCATAAAGTCTTATGCGTCAAACCGAGCCTGCAACATTTTCAATTTGTTGAGCTTTCTTTAGGGATTCTGTATTTATCTATTTTAGAGTATCGATAAACAATTTTCGCGCGTCACTAGTTTGGGAAACATTTGACTTAAGGCCAGGCTATGATCTGTCTCATATTGGACATACGCGAATAACAACGTAATTTCTGAATCTGCTTTGTTAGTTTCTGTGTCCTATGATCAGTTATATTTCAAGGTTATGAACTAATTTCAATACTGTCATCTAAACGGATTCCGTACTTAATTTATATTTGATGAAGAGGGAGTAAAGTAACAAAATATTGAAACAAATGATTCCTCAGAAGCACTAATCACAACAAAATTACATGAAAATTGCTGATAAGCCAACAAAGCCACTAAACATTTCAACGATTTCCTTTCTTTTCCCCCAGTATTTATTACACAGGCTTTAATCATTTTTCATTAAAATACCGTTCTCAAGCTGACTCAATATCAAATAAACCTTGTTACGACAGACAGACAGCCACTATAAAATGACAATGACATGGACTCTTTGATACTGATATAAACAAATAACGTCATAAAGTGTTGCGCTAAATCTAAATTCTTTTATTAGAAAACAATCGTCAATTGATTTACGGGATATGGGTACCCGCCAAACAATAATATTGAAAGGGACACAAATGCCGAAAAACCGGAAACAACTTCCGGGATTAGTTTGCTTTTCTCCATGAAAAAAGAAGTCGGACAACTTTGAAACATTATTAATTGATTTTTTTTATATAAAAAATATTTTATATAAAGAAAACAGCTATTGTATGAAAATATCGGCCTCGAATATCTTCGTTGAAATGAAGGTCTTCGATTCAAAATTATATGACCTCTTGTTCACTATTTCAGAAATGAATTCCAAAATTTCAAAAGAATACGGCAGCACAATATGCAATATCAAAACCTGGATAAGAAGACTATTTCTGGTAAATGTGATTCTTTAATGCACTTTTGTAAGCTTTTTTGTGTAGAAAATGGAAATCTTTTTTTTTTCAAAACTTACTTTCCATCGTTTTTTAGGCTAAAGATATACTGTTACATGTTCACATACAGTTTAATTTGAACCAGAGTAAAATTTCTTTTTTTACTCTAACATATCTACTGATTATAGTAAGATCATTATGTTTTACATGTAATGTTCATATAGATCTTTAATGTCATCTTCACTTAATGGATTCTGGATCCAAAAGATGTTTGTAATAACAGCAGAATAGTAATGCAAATCATCACTACCGAAAATGAGTCAAACTTAAGATGCAAGACTTAAGTCTGTAACATTTAGTTTTGTTCACTGATTTCTGTTTCATATCTAAAATATGTTTATTCTTGTTTAAGATTCAAGGCATTACCCTGGTAGTATTTGGCGTTCATGGTCTACTCACATACACATGCCCTGGTGTAGAATGTTTTCGCCTTTGGAACAGAAGTTGGCTGATCTTAGCTCTTGGTTGTTTTTATCTGATATGTTGGAATTGTTACATGCTTTGCAAAAATGTGCATACAGATTATAGGGTATTCATTTTATATGTAAGTTGTTTATCACTTATAAAACAATTATCGACTTGTAATGCAAATAAATTGTAATAGAAATTTCTGTGATGGGTAACGTTGCTCGATGATTTCGTATAAACCATTTCGTTCCAAATTCGTCCAAATCGTTTGAAAATGTTTATACATTATCTTCTTTTCTAAGACATGTAAATGTTCTTGATATAACAATAGGCACTATTAATCAAACAAATTGTTATAATCTTTCATTATTTAAATTCATTTGTCTTAATAATCCTAGTGTGTAAAACAGTTTGCCTAAATATAAAGAGCTTTGTCATTAAACTACATTTTTAAAATGAGCAAATGCAATTTTAGGCAAAGTGAAGTACATTTATTGAAAAATTGATACATATGTTTCAGATAATTGATAATTATTCATTTTCTTTTCAATATGATGTTATCAAATATTTGACATGTATTTACTGCAGGTTATCTTTAGTTGTTTCTTTACTGCTTTGGTTTTTTATCAAACAGCAACGTTGAATGAATATCAGCAGGTAAATGATATTCATACATTCGTTTACTTTAATAATATGCACAACTGTAAGATATCTACAATAATTTCATTGATACAGATAGAGATTAAATGAAAGCTCTTATCACGAGTAATATTTTTCATTAAATATGTATGCTTAACTTGGATTTAAACGAAAACTTAAGTAAACTTATGCCACACTAAAATATTTCATGGTGTCACATACCTTATAGGGATAATAATTGTGTTTTTTCCAGACATTTACTTCAGGCGTCTTATTCGCAATAATTATGACAGGAACATACATAGTGCTGGTGAGAATAGTATTTGTACTTAATTAAATTGAGAATATTAATAAAATAAGATATTTACATGTACTTCCTTTGAGATTATCAAATATATTTTATCAACTTTGTCACCCAAATATCAAACCAGATAAATGCGTTCATCCCTTAAGTCAGAACCAATGTTAATCGGACTGTAGGAAATATTACAATCAGACGTTGCTCAACACTGAAATATGTAATCTTCAAAATTTGTCAAAAATACTTCGAAGCATGGTGCTGTTTTCATTGTGAAATAACAAAGCTGAAGTAGCTATAAGTCAGTTCTAGATGCAAGTGACTTTAACTATTTCATAAGTTCATAGTTACGATCACAGCCATTGCCAAAAGTAGTATGAGTTCAGTTATTTCTTTATATTTTCATTGCAGATTATTGTTATTTGCTGCTTGTGTTTGGTGGAGCTTTGTCAAACAAAGAAGTCGGACGTTTGATTGTTGGATTGAATTTTTGCCTTTTATGAAAAGTTTAACAAAATTAATGCGACTGATGAATCAATGCTACAAATGAGTTTTTTTTTCGCACTTAACAATGACGTGACATTTTAAAGAGAAATCCGTTTGGAAATTGCTTGTAGATAAATGAGGTGCAATGACAAGCTATTGATTTTGTTTCTTTTCTCTAAACAAAACCTTTTACCTTGACGATTATTTGCATATGTTTATATTTGATGCTATATATGCATTACTTTCATTGAAATAGTCTCCTGTAATACGTTTATTAATTATATTACTTATTTTTGTAGTATGTTGAATATCATCATTTCTTAATGCTCGAAATTTGTATTTTGATTTTCTTTTTAAAGTATTTTTTGTATTTTGTATTATACAGTAGGATCCTTAATTAAGACCACCCTGTATAAAAGACAACCCCACTATTAAGACCATTTTTTTAAAAAAAAGAACGAAATTTTCTGTTCTTTATGTCATTGGTTACATGATTCAAAATGAAGACCACCCCGCTAATATACTTTTACGACCAACCGATTCAGTTCCAATTATTTGATTTTTCTTTATACCCCACTATTGAGACAACTAATATTAAAGTTAAAACCTTCTGTTGTTATTATCTGCGGTATGACGCTTGATATCCCAGGGTGTTAAAAATTATCGGGTTATTGTAAGAAAAAGAGTGAGAAAGTAAATCTAAGAGTGATTTAATGTTGCTGTTAGCACATTTATTTTGTGAAGATTTAATTTCTAATTAGACAAGTGAATAATGTACATCATATAATAAAATCATATAATGAAATCAATCAGTCCGAGGATAATTAAATGTTTATTTCTTCAGAAATATGTTTCCCTTTATCAGATTATTTATTATGAAATTTTTATATTATTGTTTTTACAGGTGAAGATACATATTGTTTGTTCATACAAATTGACTGCAATCGACCATGGTCATAAAGTATGTAAGCAATGATAAGAATATTCACAATTAAGACCACCTTATAATTAAGACCACTTTCGTTTAATCCCAATGATGGTCTTAATTGATGGTTTTTACTTTACTATACATTTCTTTGTATGTGATTAATGAAAAAAAACTACACAAACAAATCAAAGAATACTTGTTCTTTCAACAAAAGACATAATTCGGAAAATGTCATTAAAATCACAAAAAACATCAATATTATATGAAAATTTGCAGACTCGGTATCATTGGGTCTGTTTATGAGAAATAATGAAAAAAATATCTCACGCCCCTTGTACGGTTTAAGCGTAATTAATCCTTAAAATATGAATTCTTTTGCGGGTCATGCCGGGATGTTTTTGGCGGCCTTCTTTAGGGATTCATTTTTCTCTATTTTAATGCCATATCAGTGTTATGTGTTGCGTATGGAGGCTGTAAAAAGTCGCCCCGTACATTCAATCAAAGATGTTATATTTTCAATCTTTGAAGATCGTTCAGCACGACATTGTTGTAGTATGTACATGTTTCTGGTATTTAAGTTCCTTCTATCTGAACTTCGGTGGTTCCTATATTTCTACTTGAATAATGTATAATAACCCTTAGGATATGGTGCCTGCTTAAAATTTGTCTTTTGACGTCTTATTTGTGATATGTAGGCTTCATAACCTCTGATCCCTTTTCGAAATTCAATTTTGTTTGTTCAGCACATTGTTTTCTTGTTTAGGTCAAACGCGTTCTTTTACTTGGGGACAATACACCTCTTTTCATGGAATGGCACTGACGTGTCACATTGAAGATATCTTAATCATTTAAATTCTATTATTACCTACGCGTGTATTCATCTTTTAAAAGAATAACAATATGTATTTCTATTCAAATAACTTGCATATTATTCATGCAACATGTTACAAAATATGTCGTGTTCTTTAATATTGTAGTCTTAACCACTTTAGTTTATGTTTTGCAATTAATTTGCAACGTCATGGGAATTCCTTGATAATGGCAACAATTGATTATTTACGCTATACAGTAGTTGACGTATATACTGTACTATCGTATCCCTTCCGGGAGGACCAGAAAAAAAAAGAAGAAAATCATTATTTGACCTAAGCACCAATAATGGACAAGAGAACCGAAAAAATGTGTTTCGAGAAAATATTGATAAGCAAAAAGAATCGAATTAATGAAAACAGCAATTATCATAGTATTGCAAGCAATTCATAAGTCCCCTATCGGTCAGAACCCAAGCAACATCCTGAAGGGTCATTGATCATTGAATTATGTATTTGAATGAATGAATGAATGAATGAATGAATAAAGAACACTAATAAACTTAAATCTTTTGAGTTCTTAGTTTGTCTGTATCTAAGTTATATGTTAATGTTTCCCTTATTATGTTTAAAAAACAGATAATCAAAAGATCCAATTTTCTCAGGATGAATATGTTTAACTGATGTTTCAACTTTTTTCTATTTAAAGTTAATTTGTTGGAAAAACTCCAATGTCTTTAAAAGTGATCTCAGGAAACAGTTTTTTAGAAAAGGACAGACAGACCAACTGACAGCCTCAGAGGATAAATCTTGAAACATCTCTGGTTGTTACCTATGGAGGGCGATCGTTGCCAAAATACCAGACATGTAAAGTGTTCCTTTTTAAAATGACTTTTGAAAATGCGAACTTGTATGCCTACCATTTTTTATTGTACCCATGCATAGCACATCATATGCCTCTTAATTCAATCTTTTAATTGAAGGTTCCCGCCTTTTTATAACAAGTTTATATATAGATCGTAACAACTGACCTAACATCTAAAACGACAACAAATTTACAAGTTCGTATCTTCCATTGCATGCAATACATATGCATTTTTGCACACTTATAGATCTGAAATATGCAAATAAAATGTAAATCTTAAATACAGAAAACAGAGTTTAAGAAAACGTGTTACCAGTTGTAGAACTACAAGAGTACGTTGACACAGTAACATGTTTAAAATGACAAAAGTAGATTCACAAAGTTAAACGATTTTAAGTCAAGCATAACGCCCCGCCCCTCTCGGAGTATTTACGAACTTCTATTGCGGACAGGTATAAAACGGCGCCTCTCCCATATTTCTAAATAAAACTGAAGGACAACATACCGCATTTTTCATAACATATATTTGTTACATTTGTTACAAAAGTTTTGTCACTAGCAACATCACTTGAAAATTGCTGATTTTACCATTTATGATGAAGATAACTTATGCATTAACTTATTATTTAACATCGTGTTTTCCTGAGAAACATCGGCGATTTGGAAATTTTTAGGGGAAACAATGACCAACTTCAAGGGAGTAATTTTATTGATAATCTAAAAACCATCCAATATTTTTATTGGTATCATTGAAAAATGTATTGGCACAAATTTCATTTTCAACAAAAACTATGCAAGTATTTGCAAAAATAGGATTTTAAAGCGGCCACCGAGATTTCCTTTCCGAAATCAAGAAAATACTTATCCGTAGCACATATGTACAATCTTTAATAAGGTATTTACAGTATAAATAAAAACTTTTTGCACTTGTTTGTTCATTATCCCTCATGTACAGACTCAATGAAACCGAGTCTGCAATTGATATGTATTTTTGTTGTGATTAATGCTTCCGAGGGATCACTTTGTTTCCAGATTTTTTTACTTCACAACAGCAGGTGTCAAGTGCTGTGTGGCAGCTGTAAAAATTGCCCCGTACTTCACTTCAGTGTTGTTATATTTTTCTGGTCATTCGGTATCATTGATGCCAGCGCTATTAAGTGTTGAGAATAGAGTACCGCTCAAGCCGGTGCAACGAGGCGTGAGGGATGTTGCACTTGTTCATTATCCCTCATGTACAGACTCAATCAAACCGAGTCTGCAATTCTTATGTTACGTTAATTTTGTTGTGATTAATGCTTCCGAGGGGTCACTTTGTTTCCAGATTTTTGATATACTTGTTCAAAGCTTATGGTATTAACTTTCATTCAATATTCATTTTGTTTAATAAAGTATCTAAAGGAAGCGACGTGATTTTCTTGCCGAATATATGAGTGTGGTTTACAGAGAGAAAAAATAAACAACGATAAGTTTGAAACAAAATTTTTAATACTTCTACGTAATAAATTTTCATTTTTATGGCATCACTAGAAAGTTCATGAAGGATTCTTTTACTTGAGTCTAAAATTAGAAATAAAGGGAGTAAGTAGGGAGCGCCATGTTTCTCTTACTGAATTTCAGAGTGTTTTGTTTTTTTACTTGGGGATCATATGCCGTTTTTCATGGAATGGTTTCATGATCTGCGGATGTTTCAAAATTCAAAATTGTACCAGTTCATGTTAAATGTTGAATTTTAATTAAGCCGGTGCTTGGGGGGCGTGGACGGTAACTTGCACTTTCCATTACCGTCCATGAACAGGCTCAATCAAACTGAGCCTGCATTTTCTCAATTTTATTGTTTTGAGCGTTCTTTGAGGATTCTTATTTATTCTGTTTTACAGAAAGTAAAATGATAAACTTAACAACGAAAAGTTAATTCATTTTGATTTAATTCATTTTTATTTTTAGGCATTTTATAATTATATATCATAAATCATATGAAGCACACTTTCATTTCAATCCAAAATTATCAAAATTGATTTCCAAATAAAAAAAAAATGTGGAGGGAACGCCGTGTTTTTCTAACCAATTTGAGTGTGTTAATTTCAGAGGAAAAAATGATAAATTTGGAAACAAAAATTTCAATACATCTATTGAATTCATTTTTATTTCTGAGGCACTCATAGAAAGCTTATGGAGTAATCTTTCATTTGATACCAAAACTATTTGACTTTTTACAGAAATAAAAAAGTTAGAATGGACGCCGTGTTTTCCTTCACTTTATTGAGAAATAGGAGAGAGGCGACGGGTATTATACCTGTCCGTACATTTCCGTAAAAGAAGATCGTAAATACTCAGAGAGGGGCGAAGCGTCATGCATGACTTAAAATCGTTTAACTTTGTGAATCTCCTTTTGTCATTTTAAACATGTTACTGTGTTAACGTACTGTTGTAGTTCTACGGCTGGAAAAACGTTTTATTAAATTCTATTTTCTGTATTCGAGTTTTACATTTCATTTGTAATTTTCAGGTACAGGTAAATATCTACAAGCGTGCAAACATGCTTATGTATTATATGCAATGGAAGATACGAACTTGTAAATTTGTTGTTGTTCTCGATGTTAGATCAGTTGTTAAGATTTACATGTAAACTTGTTATTAAAGAGCGGGTGCCTTCAATTCAAAGATTGGATTAAGAGGCATATCATTTGCTGTGCACGAATACAATCAAAAATGCTAGACATACACGTTCGCATTTTCAAAAGTAGTTTTCAATAGGAACACATTACATGTCTGGAATTTTGGCAACGATCGCCCTCCATAGTTACCAGAATATAACATTTTCAAAAGCAAAATTCTTAAACTTATTGTTGATAACTCTTGAAATAAAGATGCTAGACTTATGAACACTGTCATGTAACAAATAACGATTATCTCAAGTTTAAAGCAGACACCATTTATAGACCATTTATAGACACAAAAAAAAAAAAAAAAAAAAAAAAAAAAATACCATTCATAGTAACAAAGAAGAAAATTAAAAGAAAATTCAAGTAAATTTCAAGTTGAAATGAAAATAATCATGGAAACCCATGTCTCATAAATATAATCACATGTAAAGTAGGTTTTGTTGTGATTTTCTCTATTCTATTTGATAATGAAGGTCTTTTTTAATTTTGAAGTAAATCCATGAAGAAATAAGAAAGTTAAAGAATGAATAAGAAAAATTCAAAGTATAAGGACATAATTCTGGAGATTAAGAACCCTTGTCATATTATTTATTTATTATGATGTGGGAGTTTGAAGGAAATGCTATAAGAAAAGAAGAATTTGGAGTAAAATATAATAATTTCTAGAAAAAAAATCTAAGTTCAAGGGGACATAATTCTGGAAATAGTCAAGCTAGGGTGTTAAACCTTCTCGAAAATGAATTGAGTGATAATAAGACACATATATATGAAGTTTATAGTGGCGCGATAGCTCAGTTGGTTAGACCACTGACTGTCACTCCTGAGGTTCCGGGTTCGATCCTGGGTAACACCCTTGGGATGGATTTTTCAGAAACACTTTCAGTGTTTCCCACCTAACTAGAGGTCTGGTACGAAACCCAGGTAATCCTCGCATGTATCAGTGCTATACACTGGGCATGTAAAAGAACCAAGGAATCTATTCAATAAGAGCTAGGGACTGGTTCCCGGATTTCCTTGTATCTCATAGCTGTCTCTTGTGTCTGCTGAGGTAAGGACCCTACTGGAAATAAGTGCTTGCACTTTCGTAGGCTATCCTTGACCGCCCGGTCTAAAGAAAATCAATCAATCAATCATACATTATGAAATAAAGAAGTTATAAAAATCATCATTTTTTTCATGAAAATTCTAAGTTCAAGGGGGGTAATTCTGAAAATTATTGAGCTACAGTTGTAAACCTTATCACATATGATGATCAGAAACATATATATTTAGTTTCAAAAACATGTTTTCACTACGTTTTGATTTATGACAAATAATGCTATATTTGCCATATATTAGGCCTATATGTTGTCATAGCAACCAAATCTTTCAACATAGGAAGAAAAGAAAAAAAAAACGCGCACAATCTCCAGACACCCATCTATCCATATATCAAGGTTCATATAAATATTTTCAGTACTTTTTGCCAATTTTGTGGACGGACGGACGGACAGACAGACAGACAGACGGACGGAGGGTAAAACTAAAGTCCTCTCCAGTTAAACCGGTAGGGGGGTAACAAAACATTCCCTTAAGTTTCAGGGTTTCCTTTATGGGCGTGGGTATCAGAATTGATGCCAACGTTTATCCCTGCATGATAGTAAAGCCTAGGTCACAAATAAGAAAATGCCACCGGGCGGCGTCTGTTTCTCCAAAAAATCGCAATATCGGCCGTCGTCCGTCCGGCGGCAGTGACTATCGGACGGCAGCAGCTGAAAATTTTGCTCATCGGGCGGGCGCCTTCGAGTTTTAAGTAATACTTAAAAGCTAACGGCGGCCGTACGATAATTTTTGGGGTCAGTGAGTATAAATATCATCGAGCGGACATCGCTCGGTCGCCGGGCGGCGACCGGGCGATGATTTTTTGATCGGGCGATTTCTTGTTCTACTAAAACACCGTCCGATTTAAAAGGCGTCCGGGCGGACATCGGCCGGGCCCCGCCCGGTGCCTGAATAGAGACAAGTAGTCAAACGATTATCGCCCGGTACCCGGACGATTCATGTACAGGCACCGGGCGGTCATCGTTTTGTCATCCGGCGACCGGGCTGCTTATGTTTGTTGTAATTTCAGCTTGAAGAAGTTGTAATTGCCTCAAAATTATATTTGTGAATTTCTTTTGAATACTAGTAAACATGAATTTTTTCTTCAATGTCCATGCGCTATCTGATTGATTTTCGCCTTCTACGGCCTCGATACTGGCCGTTGGTGACTCGGTGTCAACAACACGGACCATCTCCTTTGCCTTCCCATTGGCTTTGGCAGCTGACTTCTTTGCTGGCATAATTACAACTGGCTGATTTATAAAGGATGTCATTAAATGTAAAGTCATTGTCGCCCGGCGCCCGCGCGGCAACCGTCCGATTCACTTTTAAATCGCACAGGCGCCGTACGGACATCGGGCGGCGACCGCCCGATCCGTTCAATTCTTTCTGTAAAATCCATTCGGCAAAAATCGCCCGACGACTGTTTCATTCATGACCACGCAATGTATCGGATTTAAAATCGCCCGGCGTCCACGACATCAAAAAATCTGCCGATTTTATAAAAATCGTTTAATCGGACGGCGCCCGTTTTATTTGTGACCTAGGCATAAGAGGCGACTTAATAAGTTTGAACAACTGGATTCTCTGTATCTCTAAGATTCAGCATGTGATGTGGTTTTGACCCATGGTGTTGCTTTCAAGTTTGAAACACCAGAGGTTAGCGAAAATCATCTTTCCTGTTTTGTGTTGGTGCACCGTAGCCCCCATTCCTCTTAAAAATGGTAATAACTATGGCATCTCAATTATACCTAAGAAAAGTGAAATGATAAAAATTAGCAACATAATCAATGTTATCCTAAATATTGATAAAGTAACAATGTGAACAAAATGATTAAGTATATCAACATCATCATTTCGTTGAATATTTTTTCTTTGTACTTCGAAAGTGTTGTTCATAATATACATAAACGGCTTTAAGTTATTAACCAGATATGATACAAATGACAGCTCAAAGATATTCCCAATTTAGCTTCGAAGGTACAATCCTCAACGGTATAATGATGATACAAGCTGTACAATAATGTGTCTGCTTGGAAACTAATATTTGTCAGCATGCCAACATTTATATCCAAATAATACGGCTCAGTGGGTCAGTTGTATGTAAATTCATGCAGAACATACTGCTGATTTCTAAAATGGATTGCAAGAAAAATTTAAACAAATATTTTTTCTTTTCAATCAACCCTTTCGCTGCCAGAGGGTTATTGTTTTATTGATCACCTATTTGCCAGAGGGTTTTCTAAGAAATTACTATATTATTAATTAATATAATTATTATTATTTGTTATTAGTATTTTAATAATTATATATGTTTCAAAGTATGTTAGTATAATAATAATTATTGTCAATGGTATAATTTTCTTTATATTTATTATTATTTTTATTATTATTATTATTAATTTATTATTATTACTATTATAATTATAGAAACGGCTAAAGCCGTCCATATGGCAAATACGCCGAAAATAACAGGGACGGCATAAGCCGTACCTATGGCAGTGAAAGGGATAACATTATAAATGTTATCACTTATGACAAGTTTAAAAAAAATAGGATCTACAAATATCCTATACTCATAGGTAAATTATAATATGAAATAAAGAGTCATGTGTCTTCAGCAATCATATATTTTGTATGTTATCTATATGCAAATTGTTTGGTGTGATTGACAGACGAATTTTAAAGTTATAACGCTAAAGTGCACATTCCCCAGAGTGAGTTTTAATCTTCTCAACTTCGTTTCTATAAGTAGAGGGCTGATAAAAGCAAGGGCAAATTTGGTCACACTCTGATTGATCATTATTTAGTTTGCGTATATTTCCTTTATAAAATCACTTCCTATGATATAACGAGATGTCATATGCGCATATAATAAGCAATATAGAATAGAACGTTTATAAATGTGTAATACAATAAATTACGTACATTGTGCATATAGACGTATACGTATGTACATTTGTATATCATATATGATATATCATAGACACATAATTTTCAAAACATACATGTAGAATAAATAAATAAACATATACATACATTTTTTGTGAAGAAACTAGGCTAGTAACTATATAAAAAGACTTAAAATAACTGTTTATTTCGGGAATGTCTAAAATTTAAAAAAAAAATACCCTTGATTTAATTACGCTTTTGTAACATTAAAATTAGAACTACAGAACAGACCCAGATATATCGACTGAAGTGCATAAAAATAAGAAAGGACCTTAATATTCCTTTTTTCATATTATATTCTTATATTGATAATAATAATAATCTTAAAAGTCTATAGAATGTAAGCCCTGCCTACCTACGCACCATCCCCTAATCTCCCCACCCCCTTCCTGCAAAAAGAAAAGAAAAGAAAAAAAAAAAGAATAAATTTTAAATAAATACGACAAATATATTTTTCTCAAATGAAATGAATCTCGGCGAATAAATGAAATGAAATCGTCTAGACCAAGCATACTTCAAATATCCGTTAAATCAAATAACCTTGGTAAAGTATTGGCATGTGTCAATCATTTATGCAAAACAATAGCAACCTGTTTGATTTATAATACTGCAACAGTTTTGCAACAATCTTTAAAAAATATATCTAACGCGTGAAAATGATTCAAGACTATTCTTTGTAAACAGAAACTATTCTTTTATGATTTATTTACATTCTCTTAACGTTGTATGATAACCAAATACCTGACGGATGATTATGATTAAAAAATTTTTAAGAAAATATGTATGTCTAAAATAATTTTTAACAATATGTCTAATGTGTCCCCTTCTTTGTCATTTACACTGGTTGTCATATATTTATGCATATCGGCACATGTAGGAACTTAAGGTGTATCAATTATAGAATCACTCTATATTTATTTTGTTCATCTTTCATCTATGCAAGCTGTCCTTTTTACGGTCAAAAGTTATAATCTGGTTGTTTATTAACATAGTTGGACATAACATATTTCGATACAACATATTTGAATATACCATATTTGGATACATTCACGCATTGCTAATTTAAAGATTAAGTTGATATAAAAATCGTAATAACGGGTAATCTCAAATCTCAAGCTTTGAAGGATCTGGATAAAATCTACGATATCTATAAGAAAGGAAGAACACAAAACAAGTGATATATTATTTAATAGTTTATTTAAGTCTCATCCAGTACATGTGCATATAATACAAATACACATCTAATAAAAGTTAAAATACATATAAATGGTCATTCTTATAAAGAATTATAAGAGACTATATGTATGCTGTTACAAACATATTACAAGTATCATAATATACAATCCAAATTTAAAGGGTTAGGTTAACATTAAGAATCAGAGTAATTAATCTACATTGAAATGATCTCCACATTTCAGACATTAACTTTAAAACCTAGCACAGAAAGGTATTTTACATAGTCATATATCAACTTTGATTAGATCAAAGATGAGCTGACAAGTAATGATTATCTGACAGCTAAGAAGAAAAAAAAACAAAAAAAACAACAACAACAACAATCCCCGACAAATTCAGTAAAAGTAAATAAAATACATATATGAGTAGTTGTATTATGTATGATAGATAGTATTACTTAACTATTAGATAAGAACTTAAATTTGTTACAGTTTGACAATACTTTAAAACAGCTAATATGTTTAATTCTTTACAAACTGATATTTCTTAAAATAATACAGCTAAGATCTTTAATTTTTTAAAAAAAATGACAACATTAAAATTAATAAAAAGTGTTAAAACTATATAAATGTAAAATGACCTTATTATAATACAAGCATTTTGCAACTTCTCTAACAATACTACTATTGGAAAATAACGATATTTAACTTGTTAACATCATTTAACATAAGAAACCCATTATTTATATACATTGCTTTGTCGAACAAACTTTGTCTGATACATGTATCTACATATTGTGGCCATTTCCAAAGAACGTTTATTTCATTTACTACTTCTGTATCACACAATGTACATATTCTATCATTGACTACTAGTCTTTCATATAGACCAGCTTCTAGTCTAATTTAAGCGACTCCACAACGAAATTTGTAAGCGCCGATTTATGCTTATATGGAAGAAATACTTTGATATAGTTCCCAGTCTCAAAATCAAATTTGTAATTCCTGCATGTTCTCAATTTATATTTCAAGACCTAACGAATTGTATAACCCATGTAAAGATTCAATCCAATTATCTAGATACTGGTTAAACTAGTTTATTTGAAATTTCTCTAATAATGTCTGCTTTTATAAATGTACATTTTTTACAAAAAACATATTCACTACAGTGATACTTTTTGAACAACACATTTACTGTAAAGTGACAGTTTAACAATGCATACCAGCTATATCTGCATTGTTAAAACTGTTACTTTACAGTTTTACAGTCACTTTATCTATCTTCTATTTAATCAAACCCCTGACGGAGACCAATACTTTGCGCGTCACTAGTAAGACGGATAAAAACAGGTGTAAATGCAGAGTAAAAGTTTTAAAAGATAAAAACAGAAAGATAGATAATATTATTTTCGTCTTTTTCGATCTGATCTGATTAAGCATGAAAAAGGAGATTCAATGGTTTATTTGTATTATTTGTATATGAAATTAACATGAGTTATCTTATATATGATAAACGCATCTTTTACTTTTTAATAATCTTAACAGCTTCATTCACCCCAACCATTTCATAATATTTACACATTCGTATCCCTTAGAGTAAAAAAGGTAAGGCCAACTTCCACAACTTTTTCCGGCCATTCATCATTTTCATCATTTCGGAAAATCTTTACAACATGTAAGATGTTAATAAGGATCACCTGCAATGCAGAGTATACAACGTTTTATAAGAAAGGAAGACATAAAACAAGTGATACAGTCTTTAATTTCCATATGTTTTAATTTTTTAAAGATTTCATGTCAACTAAAAGATATTCAATTCCACAATTCAATGATAAATGAACAAAACTATTGAACTGTGTGCGCACAACTAAACACTAAACCGTTTTTCAGCACTTGGTCACAAACAAAATCACTACCTTTCGAAGGAGATTCAGTAATCTTAAGACTTAGCAAATATATTCCAACAAGAACAAGCAGATGCACTATTTATTATTTGAAAGTAAAACTTAAACGGCCAATCAAAATTAGAACAACTAATACAATAACAAACCCCTTTATATCAGGCATTTTTCAATTGATTTCAACAATGTATTATTATATAATTATAGAAAGGTTTATTTTAAATGTTCATTCATTTTGGTATGAAAATAACAATAACACAGACTTAACTAAATACACAGATATATAAAACAAAACTCTACACCCTACAAGAATACTAAAGTCTGTAGTTCTAGACAACATAAGTACTTTCAGAGCTTTGATTACACTATGGATTCACATTGTGCACAATCGCTTAGCTCAATAGAGAGAGCATCAGATTTACCATCTTAGGTTCCCCGGTGCAATCCTCTGGTGTAGTACATGCATAATTTCTCTTGACATTTAACCTAGAACATTGGGTCTAATGGTCTAATTTGTCTCTCAGTAGTTAACTCGATAATTTAATGCATATATTACAAGTAAAAAAATGTGAGTGACCAAGTCAAACTTATATTTGTCGAAACTTTGTGTGAAAAATTAATTTATTTTAAGTATACTCACTAGCAAGACCAACAGCCCTGTTAGAATATTTGTGAACACATGAAAAGTAATTGCCTGAAACAGATTATTGTATAAAAATATTCTAGGTTTTCTGGATTCTTAAAAATAGTTATACATTTTACACGCATTTAAATGTTACAGTATCATCTTTTCTCATATTTTAATTATCTACATACAAGAGTAAAAATCTAATCATATTCAAAAACCTAAGATATTTATAATAATATATCACCTGTTTATATTCGTAAGATAGCACAGCTTGATATGTTGCAAGGCAGCCAATCATACAACCCCATAAAAACTGCAGAATATCAATTTATGCACAATTAATTAAACAAAACTTTAAAACAACTAAAATTTAATTTAGTTATTTGTATTTGTTATGCATATTTTGTTTTTAAATATTTGCTCAATTCAATCCTCTCCGTGTTATTTTCAATTAAAAAGCAAAAATCGAATAACATTATGGGACTCCACTGCAGTTTTTTGACATGACATCAATGGAAATAATTTTTCAAGATTAATGTTCCATTTGATGAATGTTTAGATAAATAACGTGTATTCAAAATGAAAAAACCATTCGCTCTCAATTTTCATACCTCTATTCTAATTGTGAACAGCTGACCCAAAATTGGAAGACGTTGCCACGCTTTTCACGCAAATCCGACTAAGAGTAGCAAAAATACGATATTCAATTTATTCATTTATTCAGACTATATTTCTTAATTATACTTTGCTAATCTTTCTCTTTTATGTGACCCAGCTGCTCTAAGAATGTTATGATTTAGGCTTTCAAATCTCAGTAAAGTTCCTTTAAGAAACTCCTTTTGCGATTTTATGATGTTTTAAAAAAACGAAATCAGTCAATAAAAGAGAACATCAAACTACTTACGTATGCAGTAAATATCCTGGACATCCTAAATTTAAAATTACATTTGATGTAAATCACAGTTGATATCAATTGAAAACAAGCATGAAGTAAGAGCACTATGTATATTCCTCTCGCGCGAACACATTCTTCACCATAGCGCTTGAACATTACCACACCTGCAACACCAATGCCTGCAAGTACAAAGCCTTGTGCCTTAAAGAAAACAAAAACAAATTCAATTACATTATCATTCTAAACACCTGTGCATATACACATGTATACGCATTATATATGTATATAAAGCAAAACATATTTGCACATGTTCCAAAAGAAACAAGAATGAAGCAAAGATATATTTTTTACCAAAATCAGGCGGGTGTCATTAAATATTTCAAACAACTTGTAACTTCTTGGTACTTACCATTCTTAGTACCTACCATAAGACAATAAATTTACAACGAAGCAAAGGTGATTTACAGTTTTGACAATTAACACTGTTATATAAATCTGCTTCGAGGAATAGTAAGTAAATTATGTTAGTGCATTAGCAAATATAATGGATGTTTTAGTTATTGTTTTATGTAGACGAATACTCCTAGGATCATTTGAAGAAACATGTTTCTAAAAGAACAAAATGTAATATTTAATCGATATCAATTTGATATGTGTAAGAATAAACATTATTCTATTAGTGAAATTAAATGAAATGCATCTTGCATGTAGAATTTATTAACAATATTACCAGATATAAAATGTTTGCCCAAGTACATCTTATGTATCTCTTTTCCATTGTTGTTTTTCTGTTTTGGTCTAAAATATATAAAAATCTGGACAAAGTGTGATCCTCTGAAGCATTAATCACATCAAGATTACATTTAAATTGCAGAATCTGAGTCTGTACATGAGACATAATGGAATTCCCTAGCACCGGCTTAAGCGGAACGAAATTTTTATTGAAATATATAATTATATGAAAGAATATATATATATATTGATCAAAGTCTAACAATGTAGAAAAATAAGAGGTAAATGATCAAATATTAGTGCTGCATAGACATACAGATGTTATATCGTATTCTTTCAAAGTATGTTATTGAGTGAGAGTTTCATGATCCTTTCCAGAAAAATCTACACTGTCGCCTTTATTTGTTAAATAAGTTGTTGATTTTTATAATAAACGTCACCTGAGTATATAAAAAACCACGTGACTCACATTAATATCTACAAAATCCTTCAGAACTATTCAATTTATTCAAAGAGGGTGGCAGTTTTTAAAAAAATATTTTTAGACAGTCCTAACATTTGTAATTTTTGTTCAATCGCCATTAAAGTAAGTCATGTACAACTAATTTATCTCAGATTGAGATGTAAAAATAAGCGTAAATGTCGTTTTAACTTTTCATAACTTTAAACATTCCCAAACAATGTACTTTTTGTATTGAATTTGTATTAGTATATGCTAAATAAAGTCATATTTTGAAATAACATAATCAACTTAAAGCGTTTTTTTTTATTATTATAAACATTCATTGTATTGTTGTAATAACTTTCATAACTCCGTTGCGCCGATGAATTTTTGCAAAACGGAGAACTTTTTTTCAATACAAAACAATGTACTTTTTTTTATCTCTAAAACAAAAAATAATTAAATAAAAGTTGGTATTGTTAATATTTTTAACATATATTGTACATGTTTGATTTTATATTAGGTAGAATACTGACTATATCAGATTCTAAATGGACGGCGAAAATGACATATTTTCGGCGCAAAGTAAAATAAAATTTTCATAACGGGTAGATCTTATGTTTACAGATAACTTAAATTCGTGAAATAAGCAATACAAATTGAGAATAATAAGTAATAGCCTTTTAAAAATGATTTACTTTCCTTTATTTTGGAATGTGTGTTAAAAATATATTATTCTTAATGAATTTACATGACGGCGAATTGGACATGTTTTCGGCGCAACGGAGATTTTCATATAACAGTTTTATGGTTTTAGCTTTTCATGAACAGAATAAGGTAGGTTTTAATCAATTTTATTCAATCAGTATAAGTTTAAATTTATTCGTTATAATAATATGATAATATATATTAAAAGCAAATTTCAAATTGGGTACTTTGTTCGAACAATAGGGATAATTTGCCAAAAAAAAAAAAAAAAAAAAAAAAAATCCGTTGCGCCATGAAATGTCCATTTAACCAGGAACATAACTCTTCAATGCAATTAAAAATATACAATTTATGAAACATTTGAAAACCAACTTTCTCACAAGAGCTAAACATTCATTTTAGATGCTCAAATGTAACCTAATGACTTAAATTAAGGCGCTGTGTCGTTTTTTTTACTAAAATAATATCTCCATTGCGACCGTTGCGCCAAAAATCTCCATTGCGTATTTTTGTAGTACCCCCACACTAATTGAATGTTTCATTTAAACTGGTACAATTAGCTCTAATAATGAAATTTTGATATCATAAATGACGTTGTGTCACATAGGCCGATATAACATGAATATGACGCCTACTTTTTGCATATTTTTAAAAATATTTCATTCGAGCAGTTTGTAACCCGACATTATGCCTATGGTATGGTATCTAGTGAGTGAGCAGGTGGAATTCAAAGCAAGTTTACATTTTATTTTACCATAATTCGTTTCAATTTATTTTAAATTTACTTCGCATGAACAATACATAAATTAATCATAATGAATGTCAGATACACGTACTTGTCTAGCAAGTATCAATATTTGTTCAATTTCTTTATTATTAGATAGGTTGGACAAAGAAGTTATACATTAATCAATATCATTGGTGCGTGATCAAATTATGCCTAGATACATACATGATCTGAGCAGCTGAATTGAATAAAGAATCAATAATTGTTGCATATTTGTTTTACAAGGTCCTTCACTTGAACAATAAAAAGATTTCTCGTCGGGATTCGACCTACGTGACCTAAATCTATTGGTTACGAGAGATTGCACACAATAAAGTAATTCTAAGTGAAATAAAATATAAGTTGCGCTTGAAAATTATATCATTTTGTAAAGTACAAGCGTAGGTACACCTAAAAAATATAGATCATTGAAACATGCTTCGTCTTATTAAAATATGATAAACAAGATCAACATACAAGGAAAGGTGACGTTCAATGAACGCAACCACTACACGGTGGGGGGGGGGTTTAATATAAAGAAATAAAACTAGGGGCAAAGGGGAAGATATTTTCCGTAGGCGAGAAAACAACAAGGGACACAAACAAAATTGTCACCAAAACAGTCTGAAACAACAAAGACATACATCTGAGGAACACAGAGGGGCGCCGCCTTGGAACGGTCAGCAGCATAAGTACTGCTGGGGAGTTTAAACCTGTTAGTGGTGCACCAAACCTCACTCTTAGTCCCACCATGATCCTATGAAGAAGACAGTGTAAATAAAATGAGTCCCCGCCAAGTGAAAAACTGAGAGTTAATATGGTTTCAAAAGTTGAAATAAGTAAAACACCGAAATGTTCATGTAGAAACATATAATAGAAAACCCAGTGACCATAACAAAAGTACTCAATGTCTTAAAGGAAGACAACTCGTGGTTCAACCCTTTTGCTACTTTCGTGTTTATATTATGATAATATAATGTTATAAATGTAACTCATAGTATTATTCAATTCTCCAAAAATGATATAAATTAACATTTATGTATAATATCATTTAAAACATTGCGGCCCTGTTGTGCATATGATATAAAATAATTACGATTATCTGTGTTACTTTTGTTTTGTTTATTTTCATGGTCATCCCTCTGTATTCTCAAATGTGTACAAAAAATCATTATGAAGACAATTCCGTTATTATCATCTGATATTGCGATCGTGGTCGTATAAACATTTTTATATGATCTATAAAATGAATAAAACTACGGACTTACAACAACACAACTATATGGCTCTCATACACGATACGTGCTGCCTAAATGGAAGCAAGGTCATTTTCAAGAGAAAAATATTTAAGGACATAAAATGGAATTGCTATTTGTGGCAGATGTTGTGTAAGATTATGTTTCAAATGACTTTAACAAATTACCTTGTATTATTATACTAGATAAAATACTACAAAAATACTACAAAAACGTACAAAACACAAACAGCTAATCAACAAGAAACTTGGGGTTATTTTTAGCATGATCAAAACATGTATAATGTCTGTAACAGACTAAAAATTGAGTAATACATACAATTCTAACTGACATTTGTTATATTAAATATGTCTAAATTAAGCGAATATAAAGAACAGCTTATCATCTTTATATAAATTTACCATTCATATGTTCAGCATAAAAGTTAATTGTTTAAACAGTTTATCAAACGTCTAACTTTGAAATAGAAATATTTTAACATTCTGAATAAAATGAATAAAAAAATATAAATTAGATTTATTAACTTGATATTTTAATTACATATTTGGACCAGGCAATTTCTTCGTCTACAATTAATTATTTTCATTGTACATGTACATCTTATGCAGATTTTGCTGTAGATTCATATGCATATATTGATTCATCAATATGCATAAAGGAACAGGTTGAATGCCAGTAACAGGACACATGCTTACTTTATTCCAATGCTTTTTGAGAAAATCTGAGGTTCAATTTGCATGTCTTTTATTTCTTTTTATGTTAGAATTGTTTCGTGTTTCACCACATATTAGTATGCTAATAACTAATGAAATGTCAAACACAGCACATAAAGAGGCATTCGCGTTCGGTCGCTCGCATAAGATTGCTAGAAAAGTCTAAGGACAATTTATTATGTTTGTTTTTAAGACATTTTATCTATACAAGTTTAGGTAAACTGTGTAAGCCCAGGAGCATGGCATATGTTACTTTTGTAAGGTCCTATTTGTAATGCTACATGCCAAAAAGCTCGAATTGCTATTGTAGTTTCACAAAAAGGGGAATAATATAAAAACGATAACGTAGATTGACAAGGCAAGGCGACGTTCACAGAACGCAGTGCCCGACTTGACAGTAACTTGACATTACCAAATGAGCACGATTGAGGCAGGACCAATTGTGATCTCAGGGAAATAGTTTATATATGTAGATTCATACAACGTGACGTGATGCAACAAGCAAATATCTAGGCTCTGGACACAGTAGTTTCTGTAGATAAGATTGTAAAAAGTTATTTTAAAAGTCTTTTTGAGCTCCTGTGCTTACTTATGAATCAGAATTAAAATCTTTTAAATAATACAAAGGTCCAAGTCCAAGTAAAATTTGGTAAAATTAAAATAAGTGGTTCAACACATCTGCGGATGATTCTTAATTAAAATTTCATGTTAAATGTTGGATTCCGCTTAAGTCGATGCTAGGGTACGTGAAAGGTAGCTTGCATTTTCCAGTACCGATCATGAACAGGCTCAGTCAAACCTGCAGCAGTTCAATATTACCGTTTTGATCGTTCTTAAGAGACGATTTATTTCCCTTTTTTATGTGTAGATATTTTAAAAGAAATTGTGGGTAACGATAATTCAAATGGAGACTGACTTCGAACTACAGACAAACTTCCTATCTAAGTGCTGAAAACGGAAATCCGTATGCTATTAAAACATTATTCGGAACGAAGTAACTCTTAGTAATTTTACTACTTAAAATAGATAAATACAGAATCCCTAAAGAAAGCCCAACACGGCAAAATTGAAAATGTTGCAGGCTCGGTTTGATTGAGCCTGTTCATGGACGGTAATGGAAAGTGCAAGTTAACATTTAACACTTGAGTCATTGTATATTGTAAGAATAAATTGATAATTTTACTTTGGGCTGGTTCATTTTGTATATCATGACAAGCTGAACCTTTTTTGTTGTGTAAATACACATGTATCATGGAAATTACACACAGTCAGAAAATACCATGAGTTGAATGCGTTAGGTGAGAGATACAGAAAAAGGTCAAATGGTTTGAATTCTGTGTAAAAATCTGGAAACAAAGTGATCCCTCGGAAGTATTAATCACAACAAAATTACAAGAGAATTGCAGACTCGGTTTGATTAAGTCTGTACATAAGGGATAATGAATATGTGCGTCATCCCTTACGCCCCCTAGCACCGGCTTGAGCGGTACTCAATTTTCAACCCTTTAAAAATTCATACCACTGGCAACCAATATGTATTGATTTGCACTCTATGAGATGCAAAAAATAGAGAACTGTATTCTAAATAAAAAAACATTCCGTATGGAAAAGAAATGAGGCACCATCATTTTCTCTAAATCGGAAAAGATTTGCCCGAACTGCAAAACAAATGCAGACAGAATGCAAGTATAATTTATGAATTTTTTGACCGGAACAATTATTGCTTAGAAATCATGCAATAAACCGACCAATTTTACTTACAGTTGTTCATGTGAGTATGCAAATAATATTAAAAACGCTCACTTTGACAGATGTTTCGTAACATTGCATTCTTCTGTTGCTTAATGTACCACAGATAAAATGAGCTACTAAAGCATGATTCCTATACAGTCCGACCCCGGTTATTCGACAACCCTTTATTCGAATACCAGGCATTATCCAAAGTATATCGGTGGTCCCGTTTTATCTAAATATAAATCAATATAAACACGAACGTATTATTCGAAATGCATTTATAATTTATCCGTATACCTCCTATTTTTCAAAGTAAAATATTGGTCCCGATATTACACTTACACCTATTATTCGAAGCCAGACTTATTGGCGCAGATCCACTCGATAAATGTTCGACTTGTGAAACATTTTCAACAGTCATGATTGTATTTAGAAAATCATGATAATTAAGCGTGTTGCTAGATATTGCGTGTTCTGTAAATAACTTTATTTATCGAAAATGAATGTATTTACATAATCCTGTGCATTTCTTTTTTTACTAAATATGCTTTTCTTACAAAATATGTTCTCAGCAAAACATTAATATAAAAGCACATAAAGTAAAATTGAGAAAATGGAATCCCTAAAGTACGTCCAAAACGAAACACCTGAATATGTTGCATGCTCGATTTGATTGAGCCTGTTCATGGATGGTACTGGAAAGTGCCACCCGTCCACAGCCCAATACCATGATCAGAACCAGAGCTGCATCAATACTACGGGTGTAGTACGTAAGTACCAATACCAGTACTTGCCAAGTTATGCAGTATCATTACCAGTACCAGTACTAGATTTTTGCTCAATACTGCAGTACCAGTACTTTTTTAAGGACGTAATTAAGTATTAGTACCAGTACCAGTACTTTTATAGATTCATCATATTTTGAATAAATGCACACTGCCAAACAAAAGTAAAATATCATGTTTTTTACATATTTTAATGATACAGTTTTTAAAACATTGTATTTCCATTTCGCATGTGTACACTTCAAATTTAAAAAAATGTAGACATAATTCAGCAACAAAATGAATTATTATTTACTTTAAAAGTTAACATTACTTTTTTACAACTTTAATGATTTAACATACTTTCACAAACATCACGTATTCATGTAAGTAACCAATCAACTGTTATGCAATGCAATCATTTTTCATTTAAAACACAACAGTCTTTTGTTCCCTTTAATACCTTAGCACCTCTGTTCAATTTATACAAATGTAAATAACAATTTTTTTTATGGTGCTAACAGTATCACTTGAAATAAGATTATTTAGAATAGAAGCAATTAATTAGTGTTTATCTTGCTCTTTTCTTTATAGTAAACACAAAGAGAAAATCTGATGACATTTTTATCAAAACAAAAGTTCTGCCTGGTAATGCAGTACCAGTACCACTTTTTAAGACAGTTATGCAGTACCAGTACCAGAAGTGGCAACATTTTGTTATAGTAATTCCGTATCAGTACTTGCAAAATTATTGCAGCATGTACTGCAGTACCAGTAGCAGTAATGAACACGGTGCATTCGGGAACAGACCATATTATTACATTTTATATACACATCTCTTGGCTGTATTGGTAATCAGGCCACGAAGACTATCCTAAGTATGAGGTTGCGGGAGGTGGACGATACCGCATCATTTGCCAAAACCTAGGGTTAGCAAACAAATGGCCTTGATTCAGTCTGCAAAAGACAATTTTTTATCTAATCTTTTGACGAAGGCATGTCTTAGGCCGCTATTCCATTTGTACGCGATCCGTGACCCGCGGCCGTGATCCGTGTCCGGTGCATGTCCGGAAGTACGTTATTTTCTATATACTTTTAATTATGGTATAGCGAACAGATGATAATTATTTGTAGAATATGATATAATTTCATTCTACTACCAAAACCAGTTGTAACATCAAAGAATTAGGTAAAAAGAAAAAGGAAAAACATTGAATACCAGTTAGGTTTTTGAATAACATCTCTTTAGCAACCGAAGCCAAGATTGTTTTTTTAATCTGTCATTGGTGGATCATAAACTTATGGGTTCTCCAACACTATTTTGGTGAGCTTTTTAGTATTTTCTTTAGAAATCGATAAAGTATTTAATTTCGTTCGAGGTATTCTGTCGTGACGAGACCTATCCGTTACTGTCCGCGTCCGTAAAAAATCGCTCATCCTGCCAAACGTCGCGGATGCCGTCACGGAAGCGGATTGTAAACGGACAAAAGGAATATATTCAACGTATTCTTTGATTAGCAAATCGTTAGCGGACGCGGATGACGGACGCGGACCTCTGATCACATATAAATGGAATAGCGGTCTAAGGCTAGATAACTTTATTGAAACAGTTGTTCCAAAAGTTAAATTAAAACAAGAGGGCCATGATGGCCCTAGATCGCTCACCTGACCCATCGAACTCATCCGAATAATTACCCAGACAAGCATTCTGACCAAGTTTCATGACAGCTGAGTCAAAAATGTGACCACTTGAGTGTTAACAAGGATTATCCATATTTGAGCAGTGTGACCTAGTTTTTTACCCAGGTGACCCATATTCCGAACTTGACCTAGAAATCATCAAAATAAACTTTCAGACCAATTTCCAGGATACTTGAATCAAAACAGTAGCCACTAAAGTGTTAACAATATTTTTCTATTTTTAGTTCAGGTCACCTAGTTTTTCATCCGAGATGAACAAGTTCAAACTTATCTGAGCAATGACCCAGACAAGCATCCTGATCATGTTTGATGATAATTGGGACAAAAATGTGACCGCTAGAATGTTAACAAGGTTTTTTCTATTTTTAGCTACTGTGACCAAGTTTTTTATTCGGAATAACCCATGTTCGAACTCATCCGAGCTATCACCTAGACAAGCATCCTGACCAAGTTTGATGATGATTGAGTCAATGTGACTGCTAGAGTGTTAACGAACAAGTGAAGACGGACGACGGATGACAGACGACAGAAGACGAACATTCAACGATTCTAAAAGCTCACCCTGAGCAAGCTAAAAATGAAAACAGTTTTTTTACCAGCTCTTTAAACTGGTAAAATTGGAAAAAAAATCAACCTAACAGTTCCAAATTACTGTCAACGAACATGCTGAATTTAAAACATTTAAATGGCCTCACAAAAAATATACGGATGAGCAAAACATATATTATGTAATGTTATCTATGTTATATGAATAAGTGGATTAGTTTAGAATGTATCATGTTTATTCTTATTCAGATATATGTCTATCTACAAAAATGTATTTATCTTTCTTCCATTAATGTCAAACCCCTCGTGGGGACGTAGACATGATTCTGAACTAGTCACTTTAGAGACAGCTATGAGATACAAGGGAATCCGGGAACCAGTCCCTGGTTTTTATTAAAAAGAGCCCTTGGTTCTTTTACATGCCCAGTGTATAGCACTGAAACATTCAAGGATTAATTGGATTTCTTACCAGCACACCTCTAGTTAGGTCGGAAACACTGAAAGTGTCTCTGAAAAATCTCAAGGGGGTTACCAAGGATCGACCCCGGGACCTCAGGAGTGACACTTTTGTCGCTTTCATTATATGCACGCTTATGCAAAATTAAAATTAACTTTATTATACAGTTAACATTCTGCCTAGATACTAGTATTTGGTTTGCGTGACTGCTGTGGATACTATCTTATGGTAACTCTTTTAGTTTTATAGGACCAGCGCAGTCACGCAATTATCTATCTGAAAGGTTCGTGATGGCGTAAAGGAGAAGGAATCCTTAAAGTAAACAATATTCACCCTAGATAAATCTTTTTAAAACCATTTCTAGGAAACGTACACATGACGAATGTCACGCTAAACATATTATCAACAATGTTAACCAAATAGAGAAAATAAGAATCCCTAAAGAATCCCTAAAGAATCCTAACTATAAGTTATTCTAAACTTTGATATAAGTCATAACTCTCAATTCTATTGATTACACAATATACATGTACAATGTTTATAAATAGAAAGAATGTAATGTAATACATTATAACATTATCAAAAAAGATAGTATTTAACCAAAATTAAAGGCTGTACATTGGTAATAACCAGGAACAAAACAAAAATGATAACGAAGTAACTACACTAACCTTAAAGATAATGTTTATCCTGAATAAATTTATTTCAAACCAATTGTATTAACGTACAAATGTCGAATGTAACGCTTGAACACAATGAAATTCATTTTTACATGTACTGGAATTGTTGAACAATACAATGGAACAATAGGTTAGTAAAGAAGTTCTATAATTGACTTATGTTCATAGGCATTGGCTGATACGGATATACATGTATATGAAATATGTTTATCAAATATGGATTTAGGACAACTTTAGTTAAAGGACTTAAAACGAAACAATAAAATTGAGGATATAAAAGTTGACGTATAACGTATTTATATAATTTAGGCACAAGTGACCTTGACATTATGACTCAAACACTGGACCGTCCAAGGTATGTTCCTTCCAAATATCATCAATAGGTAAAGGCTGTATAAGCAAGGATTAGAAATCTAGGTTTACACCACTGCTGACATTGAAAAACTGACCCCTATTCAATCCAAAGGAAGAATACCATAAAATCTTCCTACCAACTATGAAAGACATCTATCAATTAATAAAGACTATATGGGCAAATGTGTAAAAATCTATGATTGGCACTCTTGACCTTGACCCACTAGATTAATGGTGTATAAGCAAACGTTTAATTATCTATTTTAAACAACCCTGACATTGACCCACTGACCCCTAACTCAACCCAAAAGGAGAAAGACAATGCAAATTACCTTACTATTAAATATTAAAGGCATATGTCAGTGATTAAAGTATGTAAGTATGTAAAAGTGAATTTTTTTTAGCAGTGGTAATGACCCCTTACTCCTTCCAAAGGTAGAAACTTCTCAACTAACCCCTAAGATAACCTCCCTAGGGACGTCAGTATTAAGCAGGAATAACATCAATTTAAAATTAAAGGCTGTATGAAAAAAAAAGTAAAACAATATTTTTCTACACCAGTGACATTGACCACCCCAGTGAACAATTGCTTCACAAAAAGTGAGAGGACCATTGAAGGTATCCACCTACTAAATATGGAATATATCATAAAATAGATGATATAATCATAAGAAGTTTAATATAAATCTAACTAGCCGGAATAAGCTATTTTCAAAGTGATAAAAATGGAAAAAAACTGGGGAAAATTGATGGCAACATCATGTACTTTGTATTGATAAGTAAGTGTTAAGATTTTGAAGCCATAAGTAAAGATAGAACTCAAGAAATATCATATTTGCCGGTTTAGGATAACCATATTATTTTCGAAGTGCTGAAAAGGGCAATAACTTAGAAAAAAATGTAAGCCGTTTTTATGCAACTCGCCAAGATCATTTACTTTTTATTGATAAGTAAGCGACTATATACATGTAAATTATGAAGCCACTGGTAGCACTATTGAAAAAATCAACTTTTCAGTTTAGGTTAACCTCGTACGGACGGACGGACGAACGGACGGACGGAGGGATGGTTCAATTACTTTATTCCAGGGGGCATATAAATTATCGGATAGTCAAGTAAGTTATTAGCAATGTAATTGTGCTTCTTTGCGTAATATCATTAAACCAATCAATAAGATAACCTAGAACCTTTACCAAGTACATTTTAGATCTTTGTCGTTACTGCAGCAATCTGTCGACACCGGCCTCGGTAAAACGGTCTTTTATGTTACATATTGTTCGAAAATGCATCTGATGCATGAAACTGCTAGAATACCAAAGTAAAGGTAAATATTTATTGCGCAAAAATTCGAATTTATTTACACTTTTAATTTGAAGCGGAAGTATATTAAGTTTCAATGATTACGTGAAGATATCGCCAGAAATTTAAAGCATGTCATAACAAAATTGAAATACAAAATCATACGATTATTCAATCAATAAATAGCTATAAATAGAATATACTCTGTTAACATAATAACATTTTTATTATTCCGTGGTATTATTATGATTTAATGGGTTTTGCAAGTCATTTTTATTTTATTTTGCATTTTTTACAATAAAGCAGAATAAAGGTTAGTATAATAGACATAAGCCTGGGTATCGTAATGGTTAGATCCTCGAAATGAAAATGTTTTTTTTTCGAATTCGAATCGATAATATTTCGTGCATGTTTCTTTTTACATACTTTAGCATGATTTTTACTTTCTAAAAAGTCTTTATAGTTTTTCATTTGATTGTTCATTTTCTCTTTTATAAACGTTTTATCGTGACACTTTTTCAGTTTAATCATTCAGCTCAAATTTACACGTAGAAGAAATAAATGTACGTTATTTTATACAAAACTGAATAGTATTTTCTATCCTTTTTGAAATTCATTAGCCATATTTGTCATATTTGTATACAATTATTTTTATGAAATGCACAAGGAAGTAAAATTCAGTTAGATTAACAAAAGAATAATGTCAGATAAAAAACCGCCTTTTCCTGGACTCGAACCAGGGTTCTGTACATTAACGAAGCGGGCCATCTGGCTCTATACTATTACTCTTTGTAACGAAAAATGAGTAATGTTCAGGTTGTTAAGCGATAAAAAATATGCTTCACATGAGAGTTATCGACCCCCTTATATGTCAACATTGATGTAAACAGATTCTAAAAGAAATAGCGAATTCGAGCCATACGTGCAAATTTATTATTTATTGTTCTCTTCCCGTTTAGATTATCTATTTGACAAAATACAAGTAATTTTTGAAATTAAGAAGTTGATATATGTAAAACAGGTCGTTTTTATGCATTCCTTTCATCTCCGTGAGTATTTTAACCTTTATACGTAGACTACACAGCCATATTTTGTGTATATTACCTTCTGTCGATAATGTAGTCATGTAGTTTAGTCTCCAGTGACAAACCATTAAATTTTCATGTAATGTCATTAAATATTTCTTACTGTCATTAGTACATGTACAAAATAAACAAAGATTTATCCAATGAATAACTTTCAGCTTCGTTTTAGACCATCGCTGATTCCCCAATGGCGGATCAGTATCTCCAGTAAAGAATCACGTGACATTTTAATGCAGGGACATACTCAAAATAGACAATATTGTTAGAAAACTGCTGATTTTTATTAAAATGAACTTACATATTCAAACTGGCATATGAACATGACAATTAGATGTATTTTAACGTCTTTAATAAAAGATAGCCTATATTCTTAAGCATTTGCTAATAAATAAGACATGTGCTTGTGACAAATTGTTTATACTGTAACACGCCAAGAGTTCTTTGAGAAATTTCATCATCTTACCCTCAGTGACATTATCAAAACTTTTCTCAAGTATATTAAAACACACACCAATATCATTATCTAAAAAGAGTAGTGAAAAAAATAAAACAATGCCACCACCTTCCTGGTCTAAAGATGACCATGGTGGAAACCTAGGTACTGGGTCTCCAGTGACTTCAGCAAATATCTTGCCACCATTATCCGTGACATTTCCAAATACTTCACTGAGACATTTAGGCACATGTCCAATAGGTAAACCTGCTACATCACTTAACACTTGTTGTCTTTTGTACAAGTAAATTGATCCTGAATATGTTCCTGGAATGTTGCCAAAGGCGGTAGCCAGACAACACAAGCATTTACGTCATGGGTATTTGTGTACTCGCTATCAATAGTTGTTTTGGGGGACGGATTTGAAACACATGATAGTTTTTGATGACAGCGTTTTTCAGTAACATTTTTGTGGGGTTTGAAGGCAGTTTTCAATCAGGCGAATGGTCACGTCTGCTACTTGTAAGTCAGTCAGTAGAGGACCAAGACTGAAAATATAATATGTTATATTTAAGCAACTACAAATACAGTTTTTGTATTAATGATACAATATTGTATTAATAAGGTATAATAATAGTATTAGGCTATAAAAATAAAACACATAGTATTAACTAAATGCACATTATGATTATAACAGTATTCTACAACATATAATGATATGCATTACTTTTTAACTTGTTACTTAATAATCACTATTGTTACATACATAACTAATCAAACTGAATGGAACTTTGTGATTGATAAGTGAGATAAAGTTCACATTTTATTGTAACATATACAATGTGTTAAACAGACATAAACTAATATTCATCTAATGTTCCTCAATATAATGATATTTAGCAAGTAAGTGTAAGTTTTTATAGCATCTAGGACATAGGAATGTGTCATTTCCATTAATCTTATAATAAAGACAATCTGTATGGATCCATTACTAGCAAAGGTCAATTCTACCCACACTCTACCTAAAGCCAGGTCCTCTCATCCTCCTTATACGTTATGTGACAAGCTTCACAATATACGTCCTCATTATCATGGCTTTGGACGTCTTTCTGGAGTTTTTCACTTGCAGGCACAGGCAATTTCCCCTTTGCCGACCGTGTTCTCGAACCTTTCTTCCTGCTAGGACATTGCTGTTTACTCTTTTGTTTCATGTATTTCTCTGTTGCCTTATTTCCACAGCATAAAATCTTTTTATACAGAACCATATAATATTGAACTTACTACACTACTCCTGTCTGATTAAATATATGTTATTAATAAGATACTTAAATGTGAGTTGACATTGAATTTTGACAGACAAAATCCTATTTGAGACGACCCCGTGTTTCCCTTCATTGACTTACCTTTACTATGCTACTGTAAAGTCTTTGGAAATAAATACCAAATTAAATCTGCGCTGAATGACGTTTCCAATTTTTTTGTTTCAAAACGAGGTTGAAATTGTATACATGTCGGGTACTTGTAACACAGCATCATGACAAAATAAATATGTCATCATCGAAGCTAACCAAAGTGAATTCATATCTGCTAAAGGTCCCTGAAAACAATAATAGCGTTTAACATTTTCTTTGACAATAAAAATTATAGAAAATTAGTTTAACGCTTTTGATCCGCTACTGGAGATTTGTTACTGGCTACCAAACTGTATGATGTACTGATCTGTATTTACTACAGTATCGTTGTCACTTTTAAACGCTTTATCTATACGCTGTAGATGTATAAGCGAATAGGACGTGTCTAATTTTTGATTAGCCATGCCATTAACTTTAAACCTTTTAATATATTCACAAACAGGCGTTCGGTCTAATAATATACATATTATTTATACCTACTCTACAGTCAGATATTTTCGTTTGTAAATATATTCGTAATACATTATGTAACCTTACTTGTCAGTCAAAGAAATATTTTGGTGTAGTATTTATTAATTATTGATCTACTGTGTATAAATCTATATTTAGGTCTTAACGCGTGAAGGAACTATTTGTTGAGATTAAATAAGGAGTGCCTTTTTTAAAGAGGAAAACCCACCTTTTTGAAAATATAGTAAGAAAATGTAAGTATTATTTGTATTTAATATTACTTTATTTATATTTTTCTGATTCATTGATAATACAAATCTAGATATTTAGGAATAACAGACGTTTAAAACTACAATCATAAGTAATATTATCAAAGCTATTAGTAGGAATTAATTTTTTTCTATTTTCCTTTTTAAAGTCGTTACAGTACTCCAATTTTCGTTTGTTTTCCTAGTTTTAAGATACGATACACAGCGTTTTGACTTTCTAGTTTTTCCGTAGAAGGAAGATATCAGGTGCTCCCATCTGATTTACTTTAGGCGAGAGCAGGCACCGAAGTACTGACCTTCCCTCTTCTAATTATGAATGTCGTTAGGGAGTTGGATAATCACGACAACTATGTTTACTTCACAGCTCGTTAACTGTTCTGTTATGTCATGTCTTCGAATGAACTATTATTATTCGTTTTCGATATTCTTAGTTAAGCGATAGAACTTTTAAATATTTTTCTAGACTTACATAAATGTACATGGTCTTGTAACAATGTGACTGACTGTATATGAAACACGGACTTTAAACAGTTGCCTATTATTTACTACCCGTTTATAGCTCATGATTTAAGTTTCAAAAAGGAAAATAAAAGAATCCGCCGAATGATTTATTCGTTATATAGATTGCTGACAAAATAAATAAGGGTTAAAGTCTTAGTGTTTTGTACGAAACATTTCTCGCGCGTCACTAGGTTGGGAAATATTTGACTAAAGGCCAGGCTATGAACTGGCTCATTTTGGATACACGTGGATTAACACTTGTTTTCTGAGTCTGATCTGTAAGTTCCCAATTCCTATGTTCGTTTATATTTCAAGCTTAAGAAAGGTACAATTATGAATAATTGATTTAAAACTATGTGATAAATACTGACGGAACTTTACTCCCTCTTCGCTAGAGATAAATTCAGCACGTAATCCATTTAGTACCATTCAAAACGGTATAAATTGATACATTAAAGACATTCCTTGACGTTATACAAAGAAATGATGTACGTAAAGAGCGTAAACAAATATAAATTAGAGAAATGTGTTTGTATTATTAATAATTACTGCATTTTTCTTTTACATAAAATGTTGTCTATTGACTTCTAGCGTTTGGACCAAATAAAATTTCCAATATAATTAAATATTACTTCAATTCTTACGAGTTTAGCTCCGGTTAAATTTTGTGAGTCGAAAACTTACTTATAAAATCACTTTAATCTCGTTTTCATTTCATAGTATAAAAAAACCCATACCGAATCCTTATTGTATCGAAGTAACGCAGTTCTGTCAAAATGTAAAATGATAGGTGTGTCAAATAATGTTCTGTATTGTTTTCCACAATGTTTATATATGACTATCAGTTAAACCTTGTTACGACAGACAGCAAAATATAAAATAACATTGACCTCGACTCGGTGATATTGATATAAACAAATTACGTCATAAAGCGTGGCGCTTATACTCTAACTTCTTTTATTAGAAAACAATCGTCAACTGATTTACAGGATAATGGGTACCCGCCAACCAATAAGGTAAGAAAGGGATACAAATGCCGAAAAATGGAAACAGCTTCCGAGTTGCGTATTATTGTCTCTATGAAAAAGGAAATCGGACAACTTTGAAAAATTAATACTTGAAATTTTTATATTTACAAATATATAATATAAATAAAACAGATACTGTATGGCCTCGATGAACAACACATAAGCTTAGTCAATATATAAGGATATTCACCTCGTCATCATACAATAATTGTTAAATAGTAACTTTACAATATCTTCGTTGAAATGAAGGTGTTCAATTCAAAATTATATGGCCCTATTCGTAAATGTTTAAAAATGTATGTAAGAAAGGCCGTTTATTGTATTTATTCGGATGGTCTGTTTTTCTCTATTTTAGAAATGGATTCAAAAATTCCAAAGGAATACGGCAGCACAATATGCAATATCAAAACCTTGATGAAGAGTCTGTTTCTGGTAAATGTGATTCTTTAATACATTGTTTTTAACTTAATTTGGGTAGAAAAACGAAAATCCTTTTTTTCAAAACTTGTTTTTTCCATAGTTTTGTTTAACCAAAAGATACAGATGGTACATGTTCATATACAGTTTTATTTGAACCGGAATATCATTCCTATTTAACTCCATCGTATTTACTGATTGTAGTAAAACCGTTATGTATTACATGAAAGTTTTTGTAATGTTCATATAGACGTTAAATGTCATATCCATGTAATGGATTCTTGGTCCAAATGATGTTTGTAGTAATAGGAGGATAGTAATTCATATCATCACTACCGACTATGAGTCAAATCATAAAATGCAAGTCTTAAGCCTTTAACATTTAGTTTAATTCACTATTTTTGCTGTTTCCTTATCTGAAAGATGTATGTTTTCGTTTAAGGCTAAAGGCATTGACCTGGTAGCAGTTGGAATTCACGGTCTACTCACATACACATGCCCTGATGTAGAATGTCATCGCCTAAAGAACAGAAGTGTGCTGATCTTGCTATTTGGTTGTTTTCACCTGATAAGTTTGATTTGTTGTATACATTGGAAAAATGCACATACAAATTATAGGGTATTCATTGCATATGTAAGTTCTTTAACATTTATAACTAAATTAGATCCTTTTAATGCAAATAAAACGTTATAGAAATGAAATATTTCCGTGATGGGTAAAGTAACTCGATGATTTCGGTCAGAATTGGTCCAAAACGTTTTAAAAGGTTTATACATTATCCTTTTCTAAGATATGTAATCCGCTCTTGATATTGCAAAAGGCAATATAAATCAAACAAATTGTTATCATTTTTGAGTATTTAAATTCAATTGTCTTATTCATCATAGCGTGTAAAACAGAATGCCTAAATATACACATGTTAAGTGTTAAACAATATGCCTTAATATAGCGTGTAAAACAATATGCCTATATATAGTGTGTAAAATAAAATGCCAAAATATTAAGAGCGTTGACATATAACAACACACTTAAAATGAGCTATACAATTTAGGCACAATGAGGTACAGCAATTGATATATTGTTACAGGTGATTTAGATAGATATGATTCAATTTCAATTTATTTACAAAATGCACAAGTCCCACAATAGCGGGAAACATCAGCAGTATACATACATAAACATATACAAATACATAATGGAAAACGGCTATATTACATTTTTAGGATAATAGTAATATATAGTTACAATTTGGTGAGAAAAAATATATATTATAGTAAAATATTTAGTATGACTAATGGATCAAATAGAATGTTTACACCTTTCATAATAACCTGAACAAAACGAAACGAAAGCCTATCGAAAAAAAACAAAAAACAAACAAACACGAAAGATATCCAGGTTATAAATAGGTTCTAACAATTTAACATTCATTTCAGTATCATATTAATATTTCATATTAATGACTATTCATATACTTTTAACTAACTACCGGTACATCGACAAAAAATGCATTGCCAATAATTTTCATTAAATATTTTACATTTATTTACAACAGGTTTTATGTAGCTGTGGCTTCAGTGGGTTGATTTTATATCAATCAATAACAACGTATGAATATCTGCAGGTAAATGTTTTACAGATATATGATGATATAGATATACGATGATATATACGAGTCAAATATTTTTACAATATTTTTATTGATATAGATAGAGACTTAATGAAAGCTCTTATCACGAGTAATATTCTTATCAAATATGTATGCTTATCTTGGATTTAAACGAATATTTAAGTAAACTAAATATTTAATGGTGTCACATACCTTATAGGGATAATAATTGTTTTGATGTTTTTTTCAGGCACTTTCTCCGCACTTCTTATTCGCAATAATTATGACAGGCATATATAATTTGCTGGTGAGAATAATATTTTGTTTTTAATTAAAGTGAGAATATTAATAAACTCAGTTGTTTCATAGGTATTTACATGTACTTCCTTTGAGATTATCAAATCTATTTTGTCACTCTTATCACGCAGATATCATAGAGTAATTAAATAAACAGATAAATGCGATCATCCCTATATTCAGAACTTGTGTAAACCGGACTTAAGGAAATACTATAATCAGACGTTGCTAAACACTTAATCTTCAACATTTGTCAAAAAATACTTCGAAGAATGGTGCTGTTGTTATTTTAAAATAGAAAAGCTGAAGTCACTGTAAGTCAGTTCTAGATGGGGGAGCGGTGGCCTAGTGGTTAAGGTGTCTGTCTCTCATTGGTTCGAGCCCTACTTGGGTCACGACCATGTTTCTTCAAAAGACACCAGTACTAGTTGGTTCCAGGAAGCGGACTCGAAAGTGATAAATATCAGTTGCAAGAACTTGTTTCGCAATCGAGCTTAAATAAATATGTTTAAATTAAGTGACATCAACTATTATGCACTTATTTCAAAAGTTTATTGTAACGGCCACATCCAATGACAAATTTGGTGAGACTTTAAACAACGTTCAATCTTTCAACTTTCATTGCAGGTTTTTATTATTTGCTGCATGTTTTTGGTGGAGCTTTGTCAAAAAAAAGAAGAAGTCGGACGTTTTATTGTTGAATTGAATTTGGCCATTTATGAATAATTTAACAAGATTAGTTCGACTGATGGATCAATGATTCATCTGAGTTTTTTTTAAAATAATAAAAATAAAGTTTGTTCATTTCAGACATAAAAACGTTAAAAAACAAAATTTGTTGATGTAATGCACTTAACAATCGTGACATTATAAAGAGAAAAATTCGTTTGCACATTACTTGTAGATAAATAAGGTTTGCAATGACAAGCTATTGGTTTTTTGTTTCTTTTCTCTAAATAAGACCTTTTACGTTGACGATTATTTGCATATGTTTAAATATGATGCTATATATGTATTTCTTTTTTCAAAAAGTTAACTGTGATATGTTTATAAATTGTATTACTTAGTTTGTAGTATGTTGAATATCATCATTTGTTAATGCTCAGGATTTAAGTAGTGTTGATCTACTGATAGTATTTCAATTTCCTTTTAAAGCATTACATGTTGTATTATGTATTAGAACATACATTTTGCTATATGTGATTAATGAAGAAAAATTACACAATAAATCAATTAAAAAAAATACTTGTTCTTTCAACAAAAGACATAATTTGGAAAATGTCATTAAAATCTTGAAAAGCAACAATATTATATGAAAATTTGCAGACTTGGTATAATTGGGTCAGTTTATGGGAAATAATGTTCAACATCTCTCACGCACTCTTGTACAGTTTGTTTGATTGGGTTTTACGTCACACCGACACATTATAGGCCATATGGCGACGTTCCAGCCTTACTGGTGGAGGAAGACCTAAGGTGCCCTTCCGTGCATTATTTCAGGCACGAACGGGCACCTGAGTAGAACCACCAACGTTCCGTAAGCTAGCTGGATAGCTTCGTCACATGAAAGAATCCAAAGTCCCTGTCGTAATTCGAACCCACAGCGGTGAGATTCAAGTGGTTTGAAATCAACGACCTTAACCACTCGGCCAAGGACGCCCCCTCTTGTACAGGCTGTACATTTAATCAATGATGTTATATTTTCGATCCTTGAAGATCGTTCAGCACGACATTATTGTTGTGCTTGTGGTATTTTTAGTTTCAACTTTTCGGCATTTTCTAGTTGGGTGGTTCCAATATTCCTACTTGAATAATGTTGAATCACCCTTAGGATATGTTGCCTGCTTTTTAAATTTGTCTTTTGACGTCTAATCTGTGATACGCAGGCTTCATAACCTCTGATCCCCTTTCAAAATTCCATTTTATTTAGTTCCGGCCCATTGTTTTCTCGTTAGGGCACACGCTTTTTATTACTTGGGGACCATACGCCGCTTTTCATGGAATGGCACGGAAGTGTCACATTGAAGGTTCCATGATAACCGCCGTATGAACACATCTGCGGATGTTTCTAAATTCTAAATTTTACTATTTCATGTTTAAATGTTGAATTCTGCTTAAGCCGGTGCTAGGGGGCGTGGACGGTAACTTGCACTTTCCAGTACCGTCCATGAACAGGCTCAATCAAACCGAGCCTGCAACATTTTCAATTTTGCCGTGTTGGGCTTTCTTTAGGGATTCTGTATTTATCTATTTTAAGCGAAATAAACCCTTATAGTATGAATTATTTTACGGGTCATGCCGGGAAATTTTTGGCGGCTTTCTTTAGGGATTCTGTTTTTTTTTCTATTTTATTGCCATATCAGTGTTGTTTGTGGCGTATGGAGGCCGTAACAATTCGCCCCGTACATATAATCAAAAATATATTTTCAATCTTTGAAGATCGTTCAGCACGACATTGTTATTGTGTGTACATGTTTGTGGTGTTATCTGATCTTGTTTTTAACTTCGGTGGTTCAAGTATAATTTCTACTAGAATACTGTATAATAACCCTTAGGATATGGTGTCTGCCTTTTAAATATGTCTTTTGACGTCTTATCTGTGATATGTAGGCTTCATAACCTCTAATCCCCTTTCTTAACTCAATTTGGTGTTTTCCGCCCATTGTTTTCTCGTTTAAATTTAGGGCAAACGCATTCTTTTACTTGGGGACAATACACCCCTTTTCATGGAATGACACTGGCGTGTCACATT
The DNA here is from genome assembly GCF_026571515.1 of Ruditapes philippinarum. NCBI lineage: Eukaryota > Metazoa > Mollusca > Bivalvia > Venerida > Veneridae > Ruditapes > Ruditapes philippinarum. The sequence goes on from NW_026859258.1 coordinate 43,832, forward strand.
GAAGATATCTTAATCATTTAAACTAATAACATTACCTACGCGTGTATTCATCTTTTAAACGAATTACAATATGTATTTCTATTCAAATATCTTGCATATTATTCATGCAACATGTTACAAAATATATCGTGATCTTTGATATTGTAGTCTTAACTACTTTACTTTATGTTTTGCAATTAATTTGAAACCGCCATGGGAAATTCTTGATAATGGAAGCAATTGATTATTTACGCTATACTGTAGTTGACGTATATACTTTACTACCGTATCCCTTCCGGGAGAACCAGAAAGAGATAAGAAACATTATTTGACCTAAACATACTCACAAAGTAAGGACACGAGAACTGAATAAATGTGTTTCGAGAAAGTATTGGTAAGCAAAAACAATCGTATTAATGAAAACAAAGTATTTCCTTGAGCTTCAGGGTTTCCTTTTCGGGGTATCGGAATTGCAACCAATGTTAATCCCTGCGTGATCTGAAGAAACTACTAAATAGGTTAGAATTACTGGCAACTCTAAGCTCCAACAGGCGATGTTGTTTTGGCTCATTGTTTGAAACACCTGATATTAGCCAAATTCATATTTCCTGTTTTGTGTCGGTGCGCCGTAACCCTCTTCCTCTCAAAAAGGTAAATATAAAAACTATAGCATTTTTAATTATACCGAAGTATAGTGACATGATTAAAGCTAGCAACACCATAAATATTGATAAAGTTACAATGCGAACAAAATGCTTCATTGTAAAAAAATTCGTATGTTAGCATTTACCATAAATTTAAAAATAGTAATTTCAATTATTTCATGTGTGCTTATACAAAAATATTTCCAGTTCAACACCTAAATTATACCTTAAAGTATTGACATGATTAAAAAACAACATAGTTAATAAATTTTAGTCATACGTTTTGAGAATAAAATAATAGGTGCTTGTATCGGTGCTTGAATGGAGTAATTTGATATTTTATTTAGCACATATTCAACAATATTATAGCTGGGTCGTGTTGGGGATACGTTCATTGAATGCCACATATCCTTGGGAATTCGGAACAAATTTTAAATAGAATACACACATTGTCTAACCAGGTAAGTTTTTTTGCGATTTTCATGAGGTATATAAGCAATTTTAAGACGGTCTGGGCTTAATTTTCTGCCATAACTTTTTTTTAAATTTCATTATATTTTATGGGAAGAAGTGATGATCCCGCTAATTCTAGTAACGAACCAATACATAGAATGTTTTCGTAGTAAGAAAAGAATCATTATTAAGTGAATGAAACCGACCGCCTGAATAGATTATTCAATTATGCGGTTTTACTTTTCATAAACAAAACATTCCATGTACGTTTTATTCACTAGAATGAAATGATTCTACACAATACGCTTAAAGTAAAGAAATATGGAATAAAATAAAATCTGGACCATTTTTGAATTGGTTTCTTGCCCTATGCAGATTCTATGACGTCATGGGGTATAGGCATCAAGATACATGTGTATTATATATCTATTTTCAATTTTTTATTCAATGTTAATATGAAACATTCAATGTGACACGTAAATGCCATTCCTTGAAAAGCGTATTGTCCCAAGTAAAAGAATGCATGTAAACTCAACAAAAAACTAAAAAGAATAGGATTTTAAAAGAGATGGTTTCAGTATAAACTCTCAAAATAAAAGTTTAACATGCAGACAACATATCCCAAGGATGATAAAACAGTACAGTAAGCAAGTAAGGAATACTTAAAGCACCCAAACCCAAATAGACAGAACTGAAAGTATCACAAAGATGAAACAATTATTTCGTACTGAACGAAAATATGAAAATTGTGACTTGTTGTACGAAGCGTCTTTTTACGGCCTTCGATTTTTAAAACGTTTCTTTTTTATTTGGTTTATCGGATATTCAATCTGAATAACCTTACAACTAAACAACCAGAAATGCCTTCTTAATAACCATGAATACATAATAATACATTTCTTTGAATATTGTACTAAGATCTATACGTTATTAACCAGATATGATACAAATAACAGCTAATCGATCTTCCCCGTTTAGCTTCGAATGTACAACCCTCAACGGTATCATTAGGTAAAAGTTGTCCAACAATGTGTCTGCTTGGAAACTAATTTTTGTCCGCATGCCAACATTTATTTCCAAATAATATGGTTAAGTCGGTCAGTTAATATAACATACTGCTGATTTCTAAAATGGATTGCAAGGAATATTTAAACAAATCGTTTTTCTTTTCAATGATTAAACTAAATGTTATCATTGGTAAAAATATAAATAGAAGAAAACAAGAAGCAGTCTAAGACTTCAAAAGTCCGCGCGAAACATTGGAAAAAAATAAAGGATATTAATATTCTATTCGTATTAATTGAAAGTTAGATACACGCCAAAAGGCAATAACACAAAGAATACAAATATAATAAAGAAAAAAACAAAAAAATCGAAAGTCCTAAGGAATGTCCAAAACTGCAAAATTAAATTTGTTGCAGGCTGAGCTTGATTGGGCGTGTGCAGGAACAGTCCAAGAAATTCAGTGCAAACTACCGTCCACGCTGATATCCCGTTACAAAAATAAGCAAGAAACACTATAAAGGCATTAATTAGAAAATTTATATAATGAAAAATAATTGTTCATTTTCTCTGCAATCCTCATCAATGAAATTTATCCGTGAAAACGTTCAATCAAATATGAAAAACAAGGTCAACAAAGGAGGGAGGCATTCAAACCGAGCCTTCAACATTTTCCATTTTGTCATTCTGGACTTTCTCTAGGGATTCTTTTCCCCCCGCTTTTTTGATATATTTACCTTCACAAGTATTTGTAAACTGAATGACCATGATTTATATGTTTGAATATGACCAACAGGTGAAGCTATATGCAAACATACAAAAACTCTAAGCTTTTGGTATTGTTCTTTCTTAGAACAGGATTTGCAGGCAACCATAAGGACATGAACAGTTACTTGCAATTACCACCACCGCCGATGAACAGGCTAAATTAAGCCGATCCAGTAAATATATAGAGGTCCACTAGGCAATGGAACATAGTAAATACTTTAGCTCTTGGCATTGTAGTTTCACAATATAAGCGTTCCAATTTGTTTGACGTCAAACTACATTGGCCTGAATGGAAATCTAAAAGATAGTTAAGACGTATTTAAAGTAAAATTTGCCGCGTGGTAAGGTTTTTCGATAGTTAATATTGTGTGTTTTCTAAGAAACGGAAATAAAACGTTATATGTTCATAAGTAACTTTTATGCGAACCTTTGAGACAGTCCTTTGTAGTATTTCAGAAACTTTACAGTTGTATGAGTTTCGCTATTGAGAGACAACTAATTCAAAATGATTTCGTAATAACCGCCGTATGACACATCTGCGGATGTTTCTAAATTCAAAATTTTTACCATTTCATGTTTAAATGTTGAATTCTGCTTAAGCCGGTGCTAGGGGGCGTGGACAGTTACTTGCACTTTCCAGTACCGTCCATGAACAGGCTCAATCAAACCGAGCCTGCAACATTTTCAATTTTGCCGTGTTGGGCTTTCTTTAGGGATTCTGTATTTATCTATTTTCGTAATCAGCAATGTGAATCAAACTATTAGACTCAATGTCCGAGATAAATTGTCCCTAGGAAATTACGCCTCGACAAAGGACCGAACCAGCAAGCCCTGAATTACTTATCCGATTCTTTCCCTATAGAGTTATGTGCAGAAACAGACTCAATTAAAGCAGACTGTCAGCAACGGTCATTGCTCTAAAGGAGACACCCTTTTGTTTATATGATAATAAAAGGTTTTCTTTCAAAGGTTATTATAAAGTGCAAGTATAAATATAGAATTCAGTTGGACTACGGAAATTGCTCCAATAGTAAAACAACAACAACAAAAAACACCAAAAAAAAACCCCAACGAAAATAAAAAAAATAAAGATCAAGAAGGCAAAGGCAACGTTCACAGGACGCAGCCCCCGACACACCAAATAGCAACAAACCAAAACCGGGACTGGACATTTGGATTTTTACGGCACGTCAACACACAACTGGCCATATTGTGCCATTTGCTATAATAGGCTACATTTTCAATTTTGTCGTGTTGGGCTTTCTTTAGGGATTCTGTATTTATCTATTTTATGATCACATCCGTGTTATTTGTGCCGTGTGGCGGCTGTAAAAAGTCTCCCCGTACATTTAATCAATGATGTTATATTTTCGATCCTTGAAGATCGTTCAGCACGACATTATTGTTGTGCTTGTGGTATTTTTAGTTTCAATTTTTCGGCATTTTCTAGTTGGGTGGTTCCAATATTCCTACTTGAATAATGTTGAATCACCCTTAGGATATGTTGCCTGCTTTTTAGTCCCCTACCGGTTTAACCGGAGGGGACTTTAGGTTTACCCTCCGTCCGTCTGTCTGTCTGTCCGTCTGTCTGTCCGTCTGTCTGTCTGTCTGTCAGTCTGTCAGTCCGTCAGTCCGTCCGTCCACAAAACTGGATCCCGCGATAACGCAAAAAGTACTGAAAATATTTTTATGAAACTTGATATATGGATAGATGGCAGTATGGAGATTATGCACGTCTTTTTTTTTTCTTCCTATGTTGAAAATTCTGGTTGCTATGCCAACAAATAGTCTGAAAATATGGCAAATTTAACACATAAACTGGATCCAGTGATAACTCAAAAAGTACTGAAAATATTTTTATGAAACTTGAAATATGGGTAGATGGCAGTCTGGAGATTATGCACATATTTTTTTTTTCTTCCTATGTTGAAAATTCTGGTTGCTATGGCAACAAATAGCCTGAATTTCAAGATTTCTGATTTAAATTTTTCAGCTTTTTCACTATATGTTCTTTATTTCTTAAGGTGTTTACTTCAAACTTTAAATATAAGTTTCTGGTCATCAACCACATCATATGTGACAAGGTTTATAACTCTAGCACAAAAAATATCAGTATTTACCTCCCTTGAACTTAGATTTTTTAGGGGAAAAAATGTTGTCTTTTTTAAATAACTTCTTTATTTCCTAATGTATCTACTTCAAACTTCATATATATGTTTCTTATTATCACTCGACATTTTTGAGAAGGTTAAATACTCTAGCAAGACTATTTCCAGAATTATGTCCCCCTTGAACTTAGATTTTTTTCGCGAAACTGGTATTTTCACTCCAACTTCTTCATTCCTTATAGGATTTACTTTAAAATAGATAAATACAGAATCCCTAAAGAAAGCCCAACACGGCAAAATTGAAAATGTTGCAGGCTCGGTTTGATTGAGCCTGTTCATGGACGGTACTGAAAAGTGCAAGTTACCGTCCACGCCCCCTAGCACCGGCTTAAGCAGAATTCAACATTTAAACATGAAATAGTAAAATTTTGAATTTAGAAACATCCATCCCACATCGTAATAATATGACAAGGTTGTATAAACATAATTTCCTTACTAAGCATGGAAACTTAACACATTACTGTGATATAGACAAACTTATTTTATTATGTTTTGTGGTTGATATTTTCAAATACAGACTTCATCCTCAAATTCATTATAAATGGCAATACACAGGAGTGTATGACAATTAAAGAACTTTTTGAGGGACCGGTAGGGGACTACTGTATTGCCCGCAATACTATCAAATGCTTGTTAAATTTGTCTTTTGACGTCTTATCTGTGATACGCAGGCTTCATAACCTCTGATCCCCTTTCAAAATTCCATTTTATTTAGTTTCGCCCATTGTTTTCTCGTTTAGGGCACACGCATTTTTTTAATTGGGGACCATACGCCGCTTTTCATGGAATGGCACTACTGTGTCACATTGAAGGTTCCATGATAACCGCCGTATGAACACAACTGCGGATGTTTCTAAATTCCAAATTTTACTATTTCATGTTTAAATGTTGAATTCTGCTTAAGCCGGTGCTAGGGGGCGTGGACGGTAACTTGCACTTTCCAGTACCGTCCATGAATAGGCTCAATCAAACCGAGCCTGCAACATTTTCAATTTTGTCGTGTTGGGCTTTCTTTAGGGATTCTGTATTTATCTATTTTAAAATGTTATGTAAAACTTTGTAAATGACAATAAAAATGAGTCAATTTAGATCCTAGATTGAACGCCGCCTTTCCTTGTTGATCTTGTTTATCATATTCTAGAATACACGTTTATCTCTTTCAAATAATCAATGATGTTTTTTGATGGAATTGTATTAAAGAGTTCTTTGAGTGAATTTACACAATAAAATCTATTACGGGCCTGTGAAAAATCATGACATTCAAGAAGAAAATGCTTGACAGTAAAATTTTCATTACAAGCTACACAGAAAGGGGCATTGTCATTCGTGAGGAGATAAGAGTGGGGACTGGACATAAGGACGACGAAAGGAGGAAAGGGACAACCATTTTGTTTCATCAACATCAAGTCTTTTGTCAAAAATATATCAAACATCAATAAATACATCATTTGATTTATGAATACCTTAAATATTCCAAAATGTCAACGTTTTCTTTTAAGTCAAGTCCAAACGTTAAGTGTAATATATTGCTCTAGACATAACAAAGCGTACAAGGTAAAATTTCAGAGCATGCAGACTTGTATTTATTTCATGTGTAAAATACGAAATCCTAAAAAGGTATCTTTTTGTTTGTTTTATATTTCAGTTAATCGAAGTTTCGTATTTGTGCGTATACTTTGTAAATGTATAACCTTTATATTTATTGCTTATTGGATGGATTCCTATTGATTACATATGATTTACCATTGGCATGTTAATTGATGATCATGTCTGCTTGTAAGAAACCGATGCAGATTTATGTCGCCCTTAGATCATCTAGTCGTATATAAGTTTTAGACATATGCAGATACAAGCAATTTGTGTTTTGTCTTAATGCAATGAATGCAACATAGCGATTTTTTGCGTACTGTATATTAAGCAATTAAACAAAGATTTACTTTGATAGCCAACAGCATGTTGCAGCTACTGTGTATTAGGAGAAGCAAGTCATTTACAGGGCAAAACGCGTTTATTCAACGGCCATAACTCAGCCAAAATTATTTAACCGAAAAACACGTGCAATATATGCAAGTACTTGAGCTACCGATTAATCCTGTAAAATTCATTGAAATTGTTTTGATGGTATAAGAGTAGTCCGGACAAACTTAAAAAAATATTATTAAAGGGTCATTACTCTGACAAATATGCCGATAATATGCACAACTAGACTTGGTACTGACCATTCCTGAAATTAAATCAGTAGTTTTTTAGTAGATGTCCGGACAAGTTTTGTGACGAATGGACAGACAGACGGAGTGACCCCTAGTAGTGGCGATACAATAAAATGTTCTGGAATAAATTTATTTCAAGTAGGGTTTTATCCGTTCAGTAATGACCTTGCATGCGCCCTTCGCTTTAAAGACGTTTTACTACCATGTTAATTTCATGTAAGCATTTGGAAGAATTATTGTTAAAAAATTCAAAAACTTTTTTTTGCGTAATACACTGTAAAAAGGGATATTAAAATAAGGTATCAACAGTTTTGTATATTAAATGTTTCTGTAAATGTTCAGTACAGAAATTGTTTTGAGTATGTACAAATGCGTTTTCTTTATCCTGTTACTGTAACACTAAATACTTGTCTATTTTTGTTTAAGAGTGTAAACTCGTAATGTTAAGTTGAAGAGCCATACGCAAGTGCTGGCGATACACATAACTTACAAAATATCAAAATACCACAACTTTATGTTTCCATCAAGGTCTATTCAGCTAATTGGTAAAATACCTTACTTTCAACATTAACTTAAAAGCGTGTGTTGCATGCATCAGTTTATTTACATCAATCTTGTGTGTATTTATCCTTGAAACAAACTATCACATGTATTCAATGTGACACGTTTGAGTTTGTGTTCTTGTATCTTGTTATCTTAACTACCAATCAACTTGATGTTTTGCAATTTTTTTTGAAACCACCATGGGAAATTTCTGATAATGGAACGGTCTGTTATTTGCCCTATTAAGTAGCTAGTATTATCTCTTTCTTGAAAAGCACAGAAGAAGATTAAGTAATATTTCATCGATTAAATATACACATAAAATGAAAGAGTACATACAATGAAAATGTCAAATGTACAATGTTTTGAGAACAGAGCTAATAAAAAAATATTCTTGGAAATGTCCATATATACCTAAATTTATTGAATTGTTTATTTATTGTTATCATCACAAAATGAAAATGTTAAAAGAAAATTATCAATATTTATCTGTAAAATTTATTGATTTGTTTATTTATTGTTATTATCGCAAAATGAAAATGTTAAAAGAAAATATTATCAATATTTATCTGTAAACAGTTTGAATTAAGAACAAATGTTGAATAATTGTAAATTATATTTGGTAGGTAAATGTAATAATCATTATGTGAAACTTGTGCTTCATTTACAAATGTTTTAATATAGTTATTCTGTTCATATTTAACCAAACTTCAGTCTCAATTACATGTTGATTATTTGTTTTGTATGTATAATGACCTTGATATAATTAATGTGTATGTATGTGTCTGTCTCAGTTTGTGTCTATTTATATGTCTGTATGTATGTAAACTGTGTACTCATGGGTATATTTCTCACATGAATTTGGTAATAAAAAAAACAAACAACAACAACATTATAAAATAACTTATGTCACTTGTGGAGGACATTCAAAATTATTTAGGAGAACTCTAGACATGAAAAAGGGTACACCAATTCCCGTGTGATGTTTGTGGTTATATTTATGCCAATAAGACCAGAGTTTAGTGTCATATCAGCTGTCAACGAAAAACTTTGTATATATCGTTGGCCGATATACTATCATCTCTACAATATCACATGGCACGAATGCATACACGCAAAAAAGGAACTTTGTGTAGTAATGTAACATTTTAATCTACAAAAAAGACATGACTGTTCCGATAAGAAACATAAGCCGGTAGAACCTGGTGATGCTCCCCGAATAGGTTTTTGACACAGGAAGGTGTGCCTCTTGTATTGTCAGAGTTATTTCACAGACAAAGTTCAAAGTGTAAAAAACAACCAAAATGTTGCGCGCTACATGTCATCTCAATATGGTGATCATTTTTGTGAAATAAAAGTAAATTCCGACTTCAAATAACGAAGTTATGCGCCGGAAACGATTTTACTGCAAGGTCATGCTGTGACATTGACCTTCAAGGTAGCGACCCAAATGTTGCGCGCGACACGTCGTCTCAATATGGTGATCATTTCTGTGAAATAGTTGTAAAATCCGACCTCAAATAACGAAGTTATGGGCCTGAGCCGCCTGACACGAATTCAGGACGTACGTACGTACGGATGGACAACCCGGCGGCTATATGCTCCCCCGAAATTGTTCGGGGAGCATAATAAATACTGTGTAAATCTGTTGCAATATGAGAAATGTTAAAAGGAGTTAGCTTGAAACAGTATTTCAAAAGATGTAACAACACTGTTAAATAGACCTACTTCAAAAGTGCAACTATGTTCTCCATATAATTACATATTAGAGAGGGTCCTTTATGATGATGGAAATAACTTGCCTGTTACAATAGTTTACTGCAATTCTATCCAATGACTGAGCATATAAAGGTTGTCATGCTCCATTTATCAATGGATGACAGCAGTGGCAAGGCAAGTATGGGGTAAAATGTACATCATCAGAACACCAATATTATTTTGTTGAGTAGAGAGTTGTCGGGTATATGTGAACCATCGGCTATTTTGGACCACATCTCATGATAACGCATATAAAGCTTATTCGATTAAGTTCTTTACTTTAAAATGTCAATCAAGTCGTCCTTTTCCTGCAAGCGTCTACTCAGCGTCTGCACGTTCAAGTAAGTGTTGTTATTTTTACACGTTGTGAAATTTTCAAGGATCACGCCACTATTTTATGATAACCTTAAGAAATTTTAGTAACTATTTAATTTAATAAAATCTAATGTGATATTTTTTTGTACAAGCAAACTTACATTTTAGGGTAAAAAAAAATCTCCCGATCAATGTGTGAGCGTCTGTTAGATGTTTTGACAACTTGATTCATTATATAATGTGGTTCCAATTCTCCCGACAACATTTTATAGATGTCGGGTGTTTTGGGACACTGATATATTAAAAAGTATAGTGTGTAACTTGGTAGAAAAAACGTATTATTAACTCAGTTAAGTTATGTATAGTTAAGGTAAAACATTTAAAATAATAGTAGATATACTATGATTTGCTTTCATCGTTTTCTATTTCAGAATGAGTCGCCAGTTACAGACTAAGCAGTATCGGAATTATACTAACGAAACTTTAAGTTATGCTGTTAGTTTGATCAGGAGCAAAGGAATTTCACTTCGTCATGCAACAAAAGTATATGGCATACCTAAAACTACACTGTCTAATAAAGTAAATGGAAAATCTGATATCGGCTCTCGCAGTGGCCCTGGAACAGTGTTGACAAAAGCAGAGGAGGATATGATAGCAGACTGGGCGATTAAAATGGCCAAAATGGGTTTTGGTAGAACGAGAGCAGAGATTTTAGACACTGTACAATGCATAATTAAACAAGATGGGAGAGTTTGCCCATTTGTGAACTGTAGACCCGGGAAAGACTGGTATTATGCTTTCTTAAAAAGACACCCTGAACTGTCTGCTAGATCACCACAACAACTAGCAAAGGAGCGCACAATAATTACACCTAAGAGAGCTGATCAGTGGTTCTCTGATTTTTTAAAATTTATGTCTGAAGAGGTGAACGACCCCCTTTTATGGAAAGATCCCACAAGATGGTTTAATGCAGACGAATCGGGCTTCCCTTTATGTCCTCAAAGCGGCAATGTATTAGCTCCAAGAGGTGTTCCTAACATATATAATTTCACGTCATCCGACAAAACACAAATTACTGTGTTGGCCTGTATGAATGCTGCTGGTTTATATCTACGGCCTCTTATTGTATATGCAGGACAGAGACTTACATATAACCCACCTGAGGAGTTTCCTGAGGCCATTCTAGGGCGTACAGACACAGGTTGGATGGATTCTGACTTGTTCTATACTTGGCTTAAAGATGTGTTTGCCCCGGCACTCGAAGAAAACAGTATAAGACGACCAGTTGTATTGTTTGTTGATGGTCATTCAACTCATGCTACACTTAAGGCATCAAAATTTTGCAGAGAAAATGATATCATTTTGTATTGTTTGCTAGAACACGGCAGTCATTTAATGCAGTTCTGTGATATTGCACTGCTTAGTGCGCTAAAGGGAACATGGAAGCAGGCTGTTCGAGATTATCAAATCAGTAATGTCGGTGAGTTTGTTACAAGGGTAAAATTTGCAAAAGTCTTTAAGTCAGCTTGGGAATCTGCTTGTCCTGTGGACATTTCTGTTAAAGGTTTTCGCGACAGCGGGCTGTTTCCTTCTGATCCGACCAAAGTCCTCGATACGTAAAAGATGGAACCGAGTAGAGTTTTCAGGACGGAGCAGAGTGAGACTGTCAAAGATATTAACATGTCCACTCTAGTATTGTCAAGTGCTGGCTTATCTACCGACACTGTCACCATTTCATCCTCAACGTCCACATCTCAGTCTGACTTAACACCTGCAGACATCTCTGAATCAAATGCAAAATCTTCAATCCCGGCTTCCTCCTCAGCAATGAATTTGCTGAACACTGACGCACCCAACATTCAGACTCTGACTGTTAATTCTACAATCCAAGAATCTACTATAGTCACTACTCCATCATCTGAGCCTGTAACAAATTCGCCGAAAGAAACCCCAGTACTTACTCCGGCAACAAAAGCTACCTACAAGTAATATGTCTTTTATATCGACAGTTCCCCCAACAAACTATCAGATGTTTCTCGTGGTGACACACATCCAAACGTTTGCCTTAATGTCCGTAGGTCTGAAACCACTATATCTCCAGCCGTTCATGAAATATTGAAACTTCCTGTCGCTAAAGCATCATCACGTAAACCAGAAAGGAAAAGATTGGTACTTCCAAAAGCAATATCAGGCAAAACATTTCATGATTTGTTACAAAAGAGACAAAAAGAAAAGGAAGAAGAAATTGAAAGGAAAGAAATGAGAAAGAAAGAAAGAGAACAAACTAGAAAACGTAAAGAAGAAGAAAAACAAAGGAAAGAAAAGGAAAGAACAGAAAAAAAGATTCGACGAGAACAAATGCTTAAAGAAATGGCAGAAAAAAAGAGGATTAAACAGATTGAGAGACAAGAGCGTGAAAAACAGAAGCGCAAAAGAGAATCTGACTCCTCAGATTCAGATGTATCAGTATATTGCGATGACGATGATTTGGCAGACATGGATACAAGCATTAAACAGGCATGCTACGCTTGCGACATTCCTTATGATAATAAAACCGATGAGTGGATTATGCGCCACTCCTGTGGTCGTTGGCTACATAGGCTGTGTGTAAAAACCATTGATCTGTTTTCCATGACTGAAGGTGAAATAGCTGATTTGGAATTTGAATGCGACTATTGTTAGATGTGTTTGTTGGAAGATTTGTTGGTCGACAGCCCATTGTTAACAGTTTTTTAAGTTATGCAAATTTGAATGAACTATTATAAAAATCGAAATGAACAAAAATAAATTGATTTACGGTTAAACCATTTGACATTATATACACTATATGAAATTACAGTTAAACCATTTGACCTTATATACTCTCTATGAAACAGAGAATTACCTTTATTAGACTCTAAGTCTTTAAATAAATTTAATAGTTTTGCATGCAATGCAATAAAAATGAATTTTGCAAAATTAAATTTAGTATTCTACTGTGGCGGCTGTAAAAAGTCTCCCCGTACATTTAATCAATGATGTTATATTTTCGATCCTTGAAGATCGTTCAGCACGACATTACTGTTGTGCTTGTAGTATTTTTAGTTTCAACTTTTCGGCATTTTCTAGTTGGGTGGTTCCAATATTCCTATTTGAATAATGTTGAATCACCCTTAGGATATGTTGCCGGCTTTTTAAATTTGTCTTTTGACGTCTTATCTGTGATACGCAGGCTCATTGAACGCCGCCTTTCCTTGTTGATCTTGTTTATCATATTTCATAACCTCTGATCCCCTTTCAAAATTCCATTTTATTTAGTTCCGCCCATTGTTTTCTCGTTTAGGGCACACGCTTTTTATTACTTGGGGACCATACGCCGCTTTTCATGGAATGGCACGGAAGTGTCACATTGAAGGTTCCATGATAACCGCCGTATGAACACATCTGCGGATGTTTTTAAATTCAAAATTTTACTATTTCATGTTTAAATGTTGAATTCTGCTTAAGCCGGTGCTAGGGGGCGTGGACGGTAACTTGCACTTTCCAGTACCGTCCATGAACAGGCTCAATCAAACCGAGCCTGCAACATTTTCAATTTTGCCGTGTTGGGCTTTCTTTAGGGATTCTGTTTTTATCTATTGTACTTTTCAGTACCGTCCATGAACAGGCTCAATCAAATTAAGCCTGCAACATTTTCAATTTTGTCCTGTTGAGCTTTATTCTCTATTTTGTTATTCATACTATGGTCTAAGACATGAATTTTACAATTTTAAATATACAACCATGCACTCAAAAAATAACATAATGTGATAATATTCATATATCCTTCAATCTTAAATGTAAGGTAATCAATGATTAATGACAGACCAACAATATGTTAAAGTAGAACAATGCAGTCTGAGGACGGCTATATCGCCTGTCGAAGTACATGTCTTTAACCTTTGACCGACCTTACAAATACAATGAACGCAACCCCTATATGACCCAGCAACAAGAACCAGTGGCAAGGAGCCCAGGCGGACCCCAAACAAAAACAGGACAGGGCCTGAATGCAATGACCAGGATAATGGATATACTTCGTTCGCTCAAACTCGCTCGAATACCCCCTTCACTCGAACTCATCGCCAAGTTCTGACAAAGTTCCTATATGATATATGTTGTTCTACCACGTATTGCTCGAACCCTCGGACATGGGCGGAACTAAATAAAATAAGAATTTTGATAGGGGATCAGAGGCTATAAAAATCTGGAAACAAAGTGATCCCTCGGAAGCATTAATCACAACAAAATTACAAGAGAATTGCTCGGTTTGATTGAGTCTGTACACGAGGGATAATGAAAAAAAGAAAATAAGAATCCCTAAAGAAAGTCCAACACAGCATAATTGAAAATGTTGCAGGCTCGGTTTGATTGAGCCTGTTCATGGACGGTACTGGAAAGTGCAAGTTACCGTCCACGCCCCGTAGCACCGGCTTAAGCAGAATTCAACATTTAAACATGAAATGGTAAAATTTTGAATTTAGAAACATCCGCAGATGTGTTCATACGGCGGTTATCATGGAACCTTCAACGTGACACTTCCGTGCCATTCCATGAAAAGCGGCGTATCGTGCAACATCCCCCACGCCCCCTAACACCGGCTTGAGCGGTAATCAATTCTCAACACTTAATAGTGCTGGCATCAATGATCCCGAAGGACCAGAAAAATATAACAACACTGAAGTGAACAACGGGGCAATTTTTTACAGCTTCCATACAGCACTAGACACCTGCTGTTGTGATGTATACAAATCTGGAATCAAAGTGATTACTCCTAAGCATTACTCACAGCAAAATTGTTCCAAGGCGATGCCCCTCTGTGTTCCTTAGATATCCTTCCTAGTTTTTATTTCTCTAATTAACTCCCTACCCTTCCCCGGGTCGCCTGTCCCCCCTTTTGACTTTAACAATCATGTCACTAATATTTCCAGTTTAAAAGTCCAAATCGATGAAAAAGAACTAAAACTTTCTATTGGATTCCTAAATTACTTAAAAAAACCTTACAATGCCAGATTCATTGCTAATTTTACATCTAGCACAAAAAAGTAAACTTTTTATTTTATTGACGTCTTGTTTGACTGCCATTAAAACACATGTAATTAGATACAGTGATAAAGTGTACGAAAATACAAGCAAACATCTATTTTGGTCCATTAAGAATTCCGGTGAAATTCTGGATAGATTGAAAATTAAGAACTATCGAGCTTCAACTGTCAGTACATACGAATTGTCCACCCTTTAAACTACACTACACTGCCACATAATTAATTAATGATAAACTAATTTCCCTTATTTAGAAAACGTTTGCACGTGAAAAAGTTATATTTCTTGCATGTAACTCTCAAAAAGCCTTCTTTACAAACTGTAGGCCTATTGTAAAACAGTATACTAGACGAAGTTTGTAGAGCACTATCTTTTCTTTCAGAAAATATTTATGTCAGGTTTGTATTTTCCACCTCGGGTAAAATCATTTCAGCAGAAGGAGTCTGCACGGACAAAAAGGCTTCAGATGCTTTGATTTTCCTAAAGAAAAATGCGACTAAATCCTCATCATTATCTGTATAATGCAAGTCGATATGAATAAATGTGTTTAACAGTAAATGAATAAATGTGTTTAACAGTTTGTATTTCTTTTTTATAACGTGAACAAAATATATGATATATCGAATATCGATCATTTTGTTTCGATATTCATATTCCGGCCCTCCACATCTCCAAGCACCGGTTTAAACAGCAGAGATAAGCAGTGTTTCCAATTCTGATGACTCAACTTAAAATCAACTCCTCTGCCACAAGGGGTTACACTTAATGTCAATTTGCACGAAGAGATTTTGCTTAAAATAGATAAAAACAGAATCCCT
Organism: Ruditapes philippinarum; assembly: GCF_026571515.1. Lineage (NCBI taxonomy): Eukaryota > Metazoa > Mollusca > Bivalvia > Venerida > Veneridae > Ruditapes > Ruditapes philippinarum. The sequence continues at coordinate 59,551 of NW_026859258.1, forward strand.
AAAGAAAGCCCAACACGGCAAAATTGAAAATGTTGCAGGCTCGGTTTGATTGAGCCTGTTCATGGACGGTACTGGAAAGTGCAAGTTACCGTCCACGCCCCCTAGCACCGGCTTAAGCAGAATTCAACATTTAAATGTGAAATAGTAAAATTTTGAATTTAGAAACATCCGTAGATGTGTTCATACGGCGGTTATCATGGAACCTTCAATGTGACACAGTAGTGCCATTCAAAGAAAAGCGGCGTATGGGTCCCCAAGTAATAAAAAGCGTGTGCCCCGCTAAACGAGAAAACAATGGGCGGGGAACTAAAATAAAATGAATTTTGAAAGGGGATCAGAGTTATGAAGCCTGCGTATCACAGATAAAAGACGTTCAAAAAAAAAATTTAAAAAAAAGCAGGCAACATATCCTAAGGGTGATTCAACAATATTCAAGTAGGAATATTGGAACCACCCAACTAGAAATGCCGAAAAGTTGAAACTAATAATACCACAAGCACAACAATAATGTCGTGCTGAACGATCCTCAAGGATCGAAAATATAACATCATTGATTAAATGTACGGGGAGACCTTTTACAGCCGCCACCGATCGAACCAGCTATGCATTGATTGCAGATAATTTATACTGAGCTTAACAGGCGGCAAAATATACATGTATAACCGACAGCATGAGTAATAATGATAAATCTGAATCTATTACAATAGAATTTGGGAAAAATATTGGCAAGCGGACAAGCAATTTTATCCAAGCAGACACATTGTTGTAAAACTTGCACATAAAAAAATTCCGCAGAGAGTTGTATCATCGACGCTAATGTTGAAGATTGTTTAGCAAACGGATACTGTTTCAAAATATATATAGGGATTCTCATGCTCATATATACGACTGCCATTTATTTAAAACTGTTTTTTTTAAATGTTTTGTTATGAAAAAAGAAGAAATTTAAGGTACTTGAATAATCTGAATGCAAAAGAGTGGCATTACATTGAATGCCGCCCTTGTTGATTTATAATATTTTACAGCAAAACTGAATACAAAACTGGAAAAAGGGTGAGAATAAAATCAGTTTGTGAAAAAGTCCAACCAATCTCATTTGCCAGTTCTGAACTTTTGCAAATAATACTATTGTGTCATCTCTTAGACCGGAACTCTTGTAACAAAATCTCCCTTCTTTTCAACTAAAACGGAAAACAGACATTATAAAATAGAACACATTTGCAGCATTCAGGCTGTGTAACTTCTCTTCGCATTTTTTTTGCCTCCGATTTTGGCTTTTCTCGAGTGTAGCAAAAAAAAAGCAAATAAAATAGGTTAAAACGGGTTTGATTGAGCCTGTTCATAGACGATGGCTGCAACTCTGATGAATAAACCCTATAAGCAACCCCAGCGAGATCATGGGGTTAAAGGTCAAGCTAAAAGATCCTAGTCCTGTCAACAACTGAAGAAGGGATAAGCATATTTTTCTTACAATTGGTACGAACATTTATTAAGGCCATTCGATAACCCAATTTATTATGAGGTCATTATGTCAAATTTTATATGGTCACAGTGGCACGTAAAAGCCTCGTTCTATCAAGAACACTATATTTTAAAGTAGTTCAAGTTAATTTAATTAGCCAAATCAACTTACTATGATATGTTTATTTCTTTCAAGAATTCGGTCAGGGTATTGGATGGAACTGATGCGTAAAGTTTTGCTAGTGAATAAACTTATATAAAGAAGCCTCTGCTAAAACTTAAACGTACATTTTAAAATGGAAAAAGAAATCGAATTCAAAGTGAATTTTGGAACATATGGAAGACAAAAATACACATCTGTAAATATCTTGTTGTTAAAATTATTTCGTCTGGTTAAGTTATTTCATCAGTCAATATTCAGAAAGGTTGACAATATGTGTGACCAATCGAGTACCAGCCGATGGCATGCTCCCATCACCAGTTTCGACTGTTGGTTATGCCTCCAAACAAAACATCTATATACACAAGCGTCATAAACAGTAACCTGGCCGACGGCCTGATTAATCTGTCAATGCCACTGTTTGATGCATTAAGATGCAATAATATCACACTTGTGATTAATGAGAACGTCAAAATTGAGGACAAAAAGTGTATATATGTCATTGCTTGTAAAACTGTATCAAAGCATAGTTTGAAGTTCTTTGTTGTCTGATTGTAAACAGCAATGTAATCGAAATTGTCTATCAACAAAATGATGTATGAGAGCAAAGTAATGTCTGAGGCTTTTGATATTTGCACTATACTTTTGGTTGAAAGTAATGCTACAATTGTATATCATGATAAACGAGATAATATCGTGACTTTAACAATAAAGAAAATAATATAAAAGGTCAAGATATATCATCCTGTACATTAGTGTATCAAAAAGTATCAAAGTTAGACCTCTTCTTTTTATTTTTTAGACAAAGGCATGTAGTTTAGAACTTTAGAGCAACCAAAAGAACGTTTAAGTTCAAAATCTGAAAACTTTTAGCCGTTCTACAAACAAATTGATTATAAATATAAAACAAATAAGCGACAATTAGGGAATTACACACATTGACACGGTAGAGCGCTAAGACTATTAAGAACGCAAAAAGCATCAAAATTAAAAGTACATGTGAGTAAGCATGACAACTTATCTTAGGCATGTATTGAAACATTTTTCATTCGACGATATGGTCGGTAATCAAAACTGAGCTGCTGTAGTGTCATTGAATGAATAGGTACATGTACATCATTCAAATATATAGAAATCATCGAAAGATTTATTTAAAACAGAGCTGATTGATTTCATCATAGGTTTGTTATAATAAATATAAATAATTATATACTTAATGTATACATTTCGAATCAATTTGAAGACTACTGATTATTTCGTTAAAATTTAATTTGCAAAGCGGAAATTCTGAGAAACATTTTTAATGTTACAGGATTGATTGAGCCTTTTTCATTGACGGTACTAGAAAGTGCAATCTACCGTCCAAGTCCCCTAGCATGGGAACTTTCAAACAAATACAATGAGATAAAAATAAAGGTTTAAATAATTTCTTCATAATAGGTATGCTACATTCAAGACACATTATGTCTCAGAAATTCATACTTTTTTTAAATTCTTTAATTGTCAAACCTGTGTTTAATAATTAAAGAATTTAAAAAGTATGAATGAGTTTAATAATTGATTTAGAGCATATCAGATGTTTAGTTTCACAACTGCAGAAAGTTGCACTTTATGTGCAATCATGTGTTGTAAAGATAGCAATATGTAAACAAATAAGTAATTATTCTTCCATACTAAATAGACAAGATAAATATCTGACAAAAGTGATCCCCTTGTAGCATTACAAACACCAAAATTACATGAAAATTGCAGACTCGGTTTGATTGAATCTGTACATGAAGGATAATGAAAAAATGCAACATCTCTCACGAACCCTATCACCGGCTTGAGCGGTACTCTATTCTCAACTCTTAAAAGTGCTGGACTAGATGATCCCGAAGGACCAGAAAAATATGACAACACTGAAGTGAAGTACGGGGCAACTTTTTACGGCTGCCACACAATACTTATAGTATCAAGACGATTAAATTAGTCTGTTTCAGAGGCATGATGCAAATAATAGCGTGAACGGAATGTAAAAGTAAGCTTCCATGGATATTATATGTGCCTGATATAGACAAATAATTTATCTAATTTCCGGGATAGGAGGACATAACATAGTCAGCTTAGATATTTGATATTATATAATATATTTGTATCCTATTGATGAAGAGATCAGTAATATACTAGAATAACTATACAAAGTCAATACCATAGAACGATCACTGATATACAAAATAAATATTTAACTTAGGGAAAAGAATATACAAAAATCTTTAGAATAATTCTAGAACGTGAATATTGATTACTATAGATTGAGAAAATACAGTGCTAAAGTATAAAATACCAAATACTTTCGGCGTATACTAGTGATACGTTATTCATAGATGTTTTCAATTTACATAATTTAATTATACAAATGTGGTATCAAAACTTGAAGCAAAACACAGTCGTTAGAAAGGTGATGAAACTATATCGATTATGGATATAACTTTAAATAATGGTCATTGTTATGTTTTTACAAAAGCATGTTATAGCCCGCGGTCATACGATGTTAAATCTTATATCTGAATGTTCGTAAAAGTGATAGAAAAATAGAATTGAAAGAAAATATTGTTCATGTACTTGTTGATGAATTATAAACATTGTTGAACTAAGATGTCGTAAATAAGCTAGGGCAGAATAGGCCTTTTATCGTCGGAATTGGTAAATTATGTTTACCACCAGACATCCCAACACAATTGATTGGAAGAATATCCAGAACTTTCGGTTAAGTATGCTATTGTTATAGGTTCAAAATGTATACATATACAAACACTCAAACACAAAATGCTTTACGTGTATCTTTTGTACTTTTGGGATTAAACTGAACATCATTTTGGCGCGGTATGGCAAGTAATGTTAAATCAGCGTAACCGTTAACCCAAAACAAATTAACAACCGGAAGAAAAATGTGGAAATTATGATAATAATATTTATAATTATGTACAAAAATAACACAGTAAATGACAGTGACTCTTTATATTATCTTTACCTGTCGATGAAACAAATAAAATCACCTTCCTCTTGCTAAGTTTTCTATTATACAATTATACAAAAAACATATCAGAGAACACAGCCATTTTGTAAACTCTAATATTCTGCTAAAAGCGCTTAAAGTTTAAATTAGCATTTAAAATTTTACTTTTCCCTAAAGATTTTTGGTGGAATACCAGAATTAATTTTACTTAACGTCAAACATTTATTTCTTGACACATCTTGTCAATGTAGATCTTAATATTGAGGAGGGACATTAATAATAAGCACTCTACATTTTGAGGGTAGAATCATATTTTGTTATTCTTGAACGCATTTATGACTGGAAAATGGCATAACTGATGCATAGTCTTCTGTGTCCATGTCACGAATATGTAATATTGTAATGAAACTCATTTTTAAAAAGCTTTCTTGAATATATAATTGCAAATAGTTTTGTGATCCCCGATACGAACATATAACGGTGTATGTTGGTTTTGTCGTGACGCGGCTGATATAACATCGCTTACACATGCGTGTGAAATGCTCACTACAAATGTTAAAGTAACGATATTCCATGCTCTAAATATATATCCAATATGACAAATTAGATGTATTCGTGGCCTGACCATATTTATTTGTACCACTGTTTTAAATGGCAGTTCTGTTACGTGACATGGAAACATTCAATGTGTGAGTTATTATTCTATTTTGCGCCCGAAGGTATCTGTGTCTATGAATGAGCATCTGAATCATAGGAATTATGAGAACGACCTTTGGTATCAGAAAAACAAGATCTTGTAAACAACAAATCATTTTTCTACTGAAACATGCATTAAATATTAAATACTTACAAAGTCTTTATTATATTTTAAAACTTAGTCGTAAGATTTAGAATACACATCTAACTGTCATTCTTTGTACATTAAAAAGCTATTTTAAATACAAATATGATACATATTGTGTTTAATTTGTAATTGATGATGTAGTAATGAGCTTTATTGTTGTAAAAGTGCTGTTGAATGACTAAAGTATTTTCAAACATTTATATGAAAATAAATATTTTTACAAAGTGTAGAATTATACAAGATTTAAATCTGACAATGATATCATTTGTTGATATGCTATCATAATTCATTATTTTGATTCGATAAGTTTTGCTGGAAAGTAACTTACATAATCAAAAGAATAAACTTTGGTAAGCAAATACTGAACTGTTTTTGTTTTCTAAATAAAAAAGAAGGAAGTAAACTATTTATAAACTGTTTTGCAATTACAAATAAATTGTGTTTCTGATAAACACCACATTTAGTAAATTTTTTCCGTTCATTTATTTTTAAATAGCATTAAATAAATCTTTGAACCGTTAAAACCGAATGCGAATGAAATGTACTTTATCTTTTGTCAATTTAGGAATCACTGTCTTTAAATTAAAATTGATTCATAATAAAATAAATATAAAATATGTTTTAAACTTAATATATATTCAACAAATTGCTATTCCCTTGAGAGGAATGCAAGCAAACATATTGTCTGGAAGGATCTTAAGTAGATTGACCTTTTTCTCTTAAGTTAACGTAAATTGTTTTCGTCTGAAACCTTGACGTATAAATGAGATGAAATGATAAATTATGCAATAATTGGTAGCACAAATCGGTTATAAATAAACATGGAGAAGAGGAGTTGTTAGTTTTCAATCTCAGTTATGCAACTTAACGTTTTTTTAAGTGCAAGTATATATACCTTTCCTTATGGCTTATCGATAGTTCAAGAAAGTATTGCAATGTATAATAAAATTATGTTGTGTCTGGGATATTTTCTTCTATCACTGTATTGGCGTTACTCCTTATAATATACTTGTCATTTAATTTTCATGAATTTAACAGACATTTAGCTTGTTTTATCCATTTAGGTTCTATTTTTAATGAAAAGCTTACATATAATAAATGATTTTTTGTTTTAAATAATAGCTGTCCTCATAAACAGTCCTAACAAATCTATAAAATATGCGATTTCATCACCAAATATATGTATTCTATCTTAAATGCATTTTATTACTGGGAATATCCAATTCTTTTCAATAGCTTTACGTTTTAAGTAGCTATTAACTATATCTACTAAACATTATGTTTCAGAGTTTGATTCTTAGCTCACTGAGGCTTATAAATTGTTCTTTTTCTGTTGTAAAACTGCAAATTGAATGTGTTATTTTTTATGATAAATGTTTGTTACAGTAATGCCTCAATTGACAATGTCTTACATAGCCCATAAACACGTTTCTTCTTTATCTGCAATTTTCCTGTAATGTTGCTGTGCTTTATACCGAGGGATCACTTTTTCAAGATATTTTTTACCTATTCTTTTATTTACGAGCACAACAACCCAGCAAAGTCAACGAAAAATAAAGATACTGGTTATTTAAATAATAAAAAAACAACACCAAATTCATTGGAATTTAACCATCACAACAAAATACATTTTGTATTATATGATCTCATAAGATGTAAAAGTGTAATCAGTTCTCATATAAATTGACAACAAGATTTGCATATTTATGAAACTATTTCTATATGGTTTAGAATTGGTAGGAGCAGTGTGACGGAAGGTTTAATATTTAACAGCCGTTCAGAGACAAATTAAACTAAAACTTCATTTGAATAAGACAACCTTAAAACCAATCTATATGAGATGTGTTCGGCAGTTACTGATATGGATACAAAATAAGATAATAAAACATTTAAGTTAAACCCGATTAAGTAACACAATTCAAACGAACTATAGAAAACGAGATTGCAATAGTCGAAAATTCATTATTACACTTCTGTGGAATATAAATGCAGCTTGCATTAAGATAAAATTCGTAAGTTATTCTGAGGCGATGTTGGTGTGATAAATGTAAATGAAGTATATTATCATAAAAACTGCAATTTCATTGACTCTTTAAACATGTACGACCTTACCTTTAAAAAACTGTTTAAAATTACCCGATCTCTAAATATAAAACATTCTAATAAACACTTTGTAACCGACACAGAATCAACATGATACAATGATTTATACATTTGATACAACGTTCTCTACAATACTACTTCAATTAAAGACGAATTATCCTTTTTTTCTACCATCGGCAGTAAAATTTTACTCATTACCCGATATAAGACACTAAAGCAGGTTTTACATTATCAATATGCAAAATGAGCGGACAATTGACCAAAACATTTTTAATGGAATAGAAACGGGACTCAAAGGCGCATTTTGAAGCTAATACAGGATACAATTGATAGACTAGATAGAGACTGAAGTAGTACCAGTACTTGGACAAAATAAAAGTAGACTAGACAGCTACTAAGTTAATAATGACACTAATATGAGACATAATAACGATTGAAAATCGTTGTAGACGAACATTAGAAATGTTATGGAGACTGTGACATTGACAGTGAATACCCAGAAAGATATAAATGCTAAGACAAAAGATAAATTAAATCTTATTCAAAAGAACTGCTTTTTAAATTTGTATTTTAACGTGATATTTATGATATGTAGGGATCATAACCTCCGATCCCCTCCCTTTCAACATTCCTTTTTGTGTATTTCCGTAGTTTGTTGTTTTTTTCGTTTAGAGCAAACACAAATTTCTGAAACCAAATAAAGATGTTAAATAAAATCTTACTGTGACCTTTTTGGTGTAAATCAATAGAATATCGACTTATCTTCTAGAAACATCTATATGTGACAATTTAATATAACTAGAACTCCGCGGGTCGGATGTGTCGCCTTCTGAACAGTATAGTTTAGGAGAAATGGCCAGGACAAAAATGAAATATGAAAACTAACAAAGGGCAATAACTCAAAATATAATAAGTGCAGAGAAGCAGTTTCTGTGCACTGCACTTCTTATCAATAAGATCTATTATCATATGAAGTTTCATGTCCATAGCTTTCATACTTGAGGAGAAATAACCAGGACAAAATTAAAGTATGAAAATTAACAAAGGGCAATAACTCAAAAATAAAGAACTGCAGAGTACCAGTTCTTGTGCACTGCACTTTTTCTTAATGAGATCTATCATCCTATGAAGTTTCAAGTCCATAGCTTTTATACTTTCGGAGAAATGGCCTGGACAATAATTAAGTATGAAAATTAACAAAGGGCAATAACTCAAAAAATAAGAAATGCAGAGTACCAGTTTGTGTGCACTGCACTTCTTCTTAATGAGATCTATCACCCTATGAAGTTTCAAGTCCATAGCTTTTATACTTTAGGAGAAATGGCCATGACAAAAATAAAGTATGAAAATTAACAAAGGGCAATAACTCAAAAAATAAAAAATGCAGAGTACCGGTTCTTGTGCACTGCACTTCTTCTTAATGAGATCTATCACCCTATGAAGTTTTAAGTCCATGGCTTTTATACATTGGGAGAAATGGCCCGGACAAAAATAAAGTATGAAAATTAACAAAGGGCAATAACTCAAAAATTAAGAACTGCAGAGTACTGGTCCTTGTGCACTGCACTTCGGGTTATTGAAAGAAGCATGCATACCAAGTTTGAAGTCAATCAGACTTATAGTGACTGAGTTATGCTCCGGACAAGCTTTAAGGGACGCCGACAACGACGCCGACAACGACACGGACGCCGCCGACAAAAGTAACCCCTATATGTCGCCTTAAAAGGCGACACAAAAATCATCATTTTATAAAATCGAAAGTAAATTTGGTGTCCTGTCCAAGCAGTACGAGAAGAGTTCCCGGCTCTGTGTAGGGCGCTTATTTAACCGGTATAAAAACGGTATAATCGCCATCGACAACTCGTCTATTATATCGTCATTTCCCGCGTATTAGCTGTTTGCAATCTCTCGCTGGAAATTTTCTTGTAATTTTTAAAAATGTTCCTCCTGTAATTTTTGACTATAAGTATTCAAATTTAACTTTACGATCATGTTAAGTGGAAGCCAAGCAAGTTTGTATGCTGCTACTTCAAGTGGCCATAGTATCATTTTTACTGATCAAGGTGGCACTGGAAAATCTTACGGTATCAGTAAATTTTATAAGATATGACAAAAAAGGGAATGTCGTACTATTACATGCAGTACGGGAATAGCTGCAACACAATATCGCTCTGCACAAACACTATATACGAGGGTGAATCAAAAAGTTCGTGGAATATTTTATAATTTCTTTATTTGACGTCCGATATTCACGAAACGTCAGATGCTTATATATAAATACATTTTGAATTGGTTTTGATAACTTCAGTTAAATATTTAAAAAAATAAGCATTTTATATAATTTTACATGACGCGAGTTTCTATACCCCGGAGCACGGGAAATGAAATCAGCAAACTTGTCAAATAAATTGTAAAATGTCCATTACTAGTGGTTCAAAATCCGCAAAATTTTGACGTTCGTTCAAGCGACATCATTTCTTATCAACAATGTAGTTTTTGACGTCATTTCCGGTACTAACGTTTCACGGTAGCGAAAACAGAAACGTTTCTGTTAGCATCAACGTCATAATGGGGATACCGCCATAATCCGAAACAAGAGCAGCAATTAAGTTTTGTGTCTTACGCGGATATTCAGCAGCCGAAACCATTGAGGAACTGAAAAAAGCAGGAACAACACCTCCTATGCAGAAATCTGCTGTTTACAAATGGCACAAACTGTTTAAGAGTGGCTGCGAGAGCATAGAAGATGACACCCGGAGAGGAAGACCGTCCTAAATCACGTCGACGTTGGTGACGTCAGTGAGGCCTTTTATTGAAGATCAAAAAGAACCGCATAAATTTCATTTGTTGCTGTTTCAAGAAACTGTAGCATTTTAACGTAAATCTTTTATTCAGTTGATTATTTATTCATTATAAAATTGCAGGTGCTGAGACTGATCTACATCAGGCTGTTAAGAAGAAGAGACCCGAAGTTGAGCGACTATCTGTTGCACTAGGATAATGCCCCATGTCACGTGCCAAAAGTCACGAGTTTGGAGATGTTAGTGCTCACACGGTTGCTCTTCCCCCGTATAGTCCCGACTTGGCGCCGATGGATTTCGCCATCTTTCCCGATGTAATATTTCTCTTTAAAATAGAAATTTATGGGTTGACTCTTTATGCTTCACGCTTGTTATTCTTTTCTAATGTGCGCCTCATGATATGAAAATTAACTATAATTTAATTTCTCACGATACTGGAGTTAATTATTCGTTATGATTGTTTTGAATTATTTAAAATATGTGCGAAAATGGTATCTTATGCACTTCATGTCCAGTCATTCCGAAAGACCGTCGGCCCTGTCCGGTACAAAATCAGTAGTTCCGATGAATATTTCCATTGTCGAATTCAGGATGATTAAGGAAAAAGGTTTATTTTATTTATTTATTTAAAAGATAAAAAAATCATTAAATGGTGAAAAAAAATTTAAAGTCCCCTTTCTGAGAAATCTGCTTTTCGAACCTGATTAATAATCTGAAAAATTTTCATTTTGAAATCAAATAAGCGCATTTTAGTTTTTTTGAAATCTACTTTTCATTTACTGACACCATTTAATCATAAGGTAATATATGTTCTTTCAATGTATCAAAATTGATTCAAGTTAATACTTTTAAAATAATTTAAATGATAAATTGGAATAATTTGATGCAATAATATATTTGCAGACTTTGGTGTTAGTGAGTTCAAAGTTGTGTCTTAACATTTCAACAGCACAATAAGTAAAGCTGTTTGACTTTGATGTACATGAAGCCATAAATGAATGGAGGATGTTGAAGCGTATTCTCATAAAAAGGTACAATGGAATAATATATGTAGTCATTTCTACATTTAAACCTGTGAAGTATTTTTTAAAGTCACAGTTCAAGTCTTGGTTTGCAGTAATATTTGTTTGAAATGGTATGAGCTAAATAAAATGATAATATATTTCATGAATTATTTTATCTCAAATTCTTCCTTTCATAATTAGTTTATCAAAGCCAATATAAAAACATTCAACAATTAATACTGTGCTAGAAGGTTAGTACCTTTAAGAAGAGAACAAAGAAAGTTAAATTCTTGTCTAGCATCACCTTGACCAATCCCTCTGCTTTTGAATTTGTGTGACTAAGAGAAGATAGGTGTGATTATATCAGGTATGGAAACAAGCTAAAAGAGATGAGATGCAATGAAATTTATGATGATGAGTTTAAGAAATGTTTGCTTCTTATAGACTTGTTACAATCAATACCTTCCACAAGTGTATCTTGTGAGACAACTTTCTCCCAAATGAAGTTAGTTAAAACTACCCGTAGAACCAAACTTCAAAACTCTACACTAAATGATCTCTTCACTGTAAAGCTACAGTTACGATATTAATTCCTTCCAGCCAGACAAGTCCATAGATATTTGGCTGGTAAGTTGCATAGTTCTTAATCAGTTAAGTAAACATTTTTGGCAATTAATTTTTACATGAACATATTGATTATTTAACATCATGCCTAATAATTCTTCTAGTTATGTTTTCAGTCAGATTTAAAATCATTTAATCCCTTTTCTTATATTTGCTTGTATATTTTTTTCTAATTTTCTTTTATAAAACAGTCTTCTGCTCTAAAACCCCGCAAGGTGAATTATAAAAGAAAGAAAGCTGATGAGAAAGTAATGGTAGAGACTCCTGGCATCATCATCCAAGAGGAGGAAGAAACATTTGATGAAATTACCGATTCAGACTATGAGGATTTAAATGACATGTTGATATCTGAGGAGAAATACTTTGTTGACTATATGTCTGAGGAGGATGTATTTGATAAATTGATCTTGTTCACTAGGGACTAAATAACATACATGTATATGTATACATAAACATTTGAAACATTGCATATGTTTTATTTTTATTTAAGTTTTCATTTTCTTCTAAAAATGCTACAAATCTTTGGTCCAGTAAAAATATGTTTGGTCTAGTAAAAAATTAAGTTTGAAGGACCTACTGTCCAGTAACACTTTCTGGTCTTACGCGTAGATTGCATGTCAGTAAAATTTAACAACATATCTAAAGGTAAATACATAAATTTATAATGTTATTTATATCTCAGGTGAAGACGCAGTTGCGCGGATACAGATTCGGCGATTTACCAGAACTTCGGATAGCCGTTAACCGTATTATCAGCAACGACGACGAGGCATGGTACAGGTACACATATACAGCCGTTGGGTAGACCGACATCGGTAATGGAGTGTACTTTGAGAAGTTGTGAGGATATTTTCACAGAGACGTGATTTTAGATACTTGACGTCATTAAAATGGCGTTACGATCTGTGAGTAAATGACGTTGGCGCGTTCCGGGGTTTCCGTATCGTGATTTGTATACTTGTTGCCATGTCAACAGTTTTTATTGTATATTGCTAATATTTGGCAAGTTTGTTAATTGTATATATTAATTTATTGTCATATCATAAGATCATGAAGCTGAAACAATGCGTTTTATTTTATGACAAAATTCCACGAATTTTCTGATTCGCCCTCGTAAGTGATGCGGGTTGGGTGATGGGGGCATTCATACAAAGAACTTGCTAATTTAGTTTGTACAGAGGAGAGGTAGCATGAAACAAGACATCGTATTATACGCTGTGATATCTCCATTGTTGAGGTATGCTCCATGAATAGCAAAAAGGTGTTTGAAACAGCCGATTTATTGTGTAGGTCGGTAAGAAAAAGTGAGAGGTATTTCGGAGGTATTCAAGTAAGATTTTCCGGTGATTTTTTTCAGCTTCCTCCCGCACCAGATGAACTGCACTTACAGGTGAAGCAGGTAAATATTGTTTTGAGTCGGATTACTTACCACAACATATTTAGAATATGAATTTAGAAACCATTTTTCGACAAAAAGAAAACGACTTGATTTCTTGTAAACGGAAACATTAGTTTAGATACCTTACATAAAAAGTCTAGAAAGAAATATTCAGGTGCACGTTAGAAAAAACACAACCACTTTAGTTAAGACAAATTGCCAGGAACTGTAAAATTACTTGAATCTGAAGATGAGGGTGATTCCTATTACCTACAGCAATTTCAAGCACCTTAAAGATAGGGTTTGAAAGTTAGATGCCCCTTGTAAAAGGATCGATTGGTGAGGTAAAAGATTTCTCAGAAGTCAAAATTGTTGTGCATTTTCCTAAACGAAACAGAACTGTAACATTGAGTCAATACGCTTTTACACTAATAGACAGTCTCAAGAAAAAATAACTAAAACAAGAGGGCCCTCATCAGAAACAACTGCTTTTCAGTGTTGGAATGTTAATATATTCTGAATATGTTTAAACAATAATTTGAAGAAATCCCATGACCTGGCGCATTTAAGCTTCAGTTTAAACGGGGCTAATCAAATAAATATGAGCAAACTTGATAAAAGACTACCTAAGAATGCTACAAAGTTTGGTGATCATCTATCAATTATTTCAGTAGGAAATGATGTTCGAAGGTTTTTTCTATTTTTAGATTTAGTGGCCCCTAAAAGGGGCTAATCAAATTAATATAAGCAAACTTGATAAAAGAGTACCCAAGAATGCTACAGACAAAGTTTGGTGATCATCCATCAATTGGTTCTGAAGTAGAAGATGTTAAAAGGTTTTTCTATTTTTAGCTTTAGCGGCCCCTAAAAGGGGCCAATCAAATTAATATGAGCAAACTTGATAAAAGACTACCCAAGAATGCTACAGACAAAGTTTGGTGATCATCCATCAATTAGTTCTGTAGAAGAAGATGTTTAAATGTTTTTCTATTTTTAGCCCTAGAGACCCCTTAAAGGGGCCAATCAAATTAATATGAGCAAACTTGATAAAAGACTAACCAATAATGCTACAGACAGAGCTTGGTGATCATCAATTTGTTCTGAAGTAGAAGATGTTTCAAGGTTTTTCTATTTTTAGCTTTAGAGGCCCCTAAAAGGGGCCAATCAAATTAATATGAGCAAACTTGATAAAAGATTAACTAAAAATGCTACAAACAAAGTTTGGTGATCATCCATCCATTAGTTCTGTAGAAATAGACATTTAAAGGTTTTTCTTTTTTTAGCTTAAGCGGTCCCTAAAAGGGGTCAATCAAATTCATATGAGCAAAATACCCAAGAATGCTACATACAAAGTTTGGTGATCATCCATTAATTAGTTCTCTAGAAATAGACATTTAACGGTATTTCTATTTTTAGCTTTAGTGGCCCCTACAAGGGGTTAATCAAATTAATATTAGCAAACTTGATAAAAGACTACCAAAGAATGCTACAGACAAAGTTTGGTGATCATCCATCAATTAGTTGTGTAGAAATATACATTTAAAGGTATTTTTATTTTTAGCTTTTGCAGCCCCTCAAAGGGGCCAATCAAAATAATATGAGCAAACTTGATAAAAGACTACACAAGAATGCTACAGACAAAGTTTGGTGATCATCCATCCATTAGTTCTGTAGAAGAAGATGTTTAAATGTTTTTCTATTTTTAGCCCTAGAGACCCCTTAAAGGGGCCAATCAAATTAATATGAGCAAACTTGATAAAAGACTACCCAAGAATGCTACAGACAAAGTTTGGTGATCATCCATCAATTAGTTCTGTAGAAGAAGATGTTTAAATGTTTTTCTATTTTTAGCCCTAGAGACCCCTTAAAGGGGCCAATCAAATTAATATGAGCAAACTTGCTAAAAGACTACCCATGAATGCTACAAAGTTTTGTGATCATCCATTAATTAGTTCTGTAGATGTTTAAATGTATTTCTATTTTTAATTTTAGCGGCCACTTAAAGGGGCGAATCAAATTAATATGAGCAAACTTGATAAAAGACTACCCAATAAAGCTACAGACAAAGCTTGGTGATCATCAGTTTGTTCTGAAGTAGAAGATGTTTAAAGGTTTTTCTATTTTTAGCTTTAGAGGCCCCTAAAAGGGGCCAATCAAATTAATATGAGCAAACTTGATAAAAGATTAACTAAAAATGCTACAAACAAAGTTTGGTGATCATCCATCCCATTAGTTCTGTAGAAATAGACATTTAAAGGTTTTTCTTTTTTTTTAGCTTAAGCGGTCCCTAAAAGGGGTCAATCAAATTCATATGAGCAAAATACCCAAGAATGCTACATACAAAAATTTGGTGATCATCCATTAATTAGTTCTCTAGAAATAGACATTTAAACGGTATTTTTATTTTTAGCTTTAGTGGCCCCTACAAGGGGTTAATCAAATTATTATTAGCAAACTTGATAAAAGACTACCAAAGAATGCTACAGACAAAGTTTGGTGATCATCCATCAATTAGTTGTGTAGAAATAGACATTTAAAGGTATTTTTATTTTTAGCTTTTTGCAGCCCCTCAAAAGGGGCCAATCAAAATAATATGAGCAAACTTGATAAAAGACTACACAAGAATGCTTACAGAAAAGTTTGGTGATCATCCATCCATTAGTTCTGTAGAAGAAGATGTTTAAATGTTTTTCTATTTTTAGCCCTAGAGACCCCTTAAAGGGGCCAATCAAATTAATATGAGCAAACTTGATAAAAGACTACCTAAGAATGCTACAGACAAAGTTTGGTGATCATCCATCAATTAGTTCTGTAGAAGAGATGTTTAAAGGTTTTTCTATTTTTAGCTCTGCTGACCTCTAAAAGGGGCCAATTGGAATGACATAAGCAATTTCCATTGTGACTCACAAGGATGCTACAGACCTAATTTGAAGTAAATCTGCTTAGTAGTTTCAGAGGAGAAGACGATTGTTGACGCATGACGACGGAGCACCCCCCTTTGATACTAATAGCTCACCCTAAGCCTTCGACTCTGGTGAGCTAAAAAATATTTTTGTTTGTTATTACAATTCAATTCATAAATCACAAGGCATATCCCTTGAATCAGTGGTTGTAGATAGCGAAAATGCAAACATTCAAAGACACCTTGGTGTTGCATTAGAACGTGCAATTACTGCAGAAAATTTGCAAGTTAAAAATTTCAGTTACATTTGCACATTTAGTTAAAAAACACCCTAAACAAGTTTATAATTTCTATAAATTATCATAAAAAGACCTTTGACCTGATTGCAGTAGTTGCAAAAATGAATTGAGTTCACTGATCTTTTTATTCTAATTGATTGAAATCTGACAAGCAATTGTTTTGATGCGGAAACAATTATTGATAATGATAACGCGTACGCTGCCGATTATAAAGATCATCTTAGTTTTTGTATTGATGATAATGACATCCACCATGATAGCACTTTCTGAAGAAAAAAATCCTACTGCCTCACCTATTCCTAACATTTTCCCTGTTGAATTTTTGGAATGAAGTAAATGAAGAATACAATTCAACTCCCCTTGTTAAAACTTACATGAATTTATCTCTGGTTTTTATATTTAAAAAAAATATGTGCAGACACTTTTCCAGAAAATGATTTGTCGCAAAATAAACATGCTCTGTGCTTTGGCGCAAAGGTTAATACTTATTTAATGAGCGAAACGTATTTTGTTTTGAATCATGTTAAAAGGTCATTCGAGAAATTAAGTCATACGCCGAACCTAGGTTTCAGTTTACTTTCGGCAACAGCATTAAAAATTAAAAAAAGAAAATGTTTCTACTTCAGAAATTCAGAAACGAACTATACCAACTGAAAGATTTAAAGAAGGAAAGGATGTAACACGTGAAATCGGTGGTTATTGTATTGCCAAAATTAAATGAGTACAAAAAATGGTCCAACATTCTTTATTTAAACCATCAGGAGAAAATTTCTAAAAAATAGCCGCGAAAAATGAAAGCGATTTGTCCGCATGAACTACAACTTAATAAAACGAACTCTTGAAATTTTAGTACATCATTTTTGGATCTTCATATTACTATCAACGACAATTCTATTCACACGTAAATCTATGATAAAAGAGATGACTTTGACTTTTGTATAGTTAATTATCCACATTTAGATGGAGACGTACCCCATGCAACATCTTATGTTTCTCAGTTAATTAGATTCGCAAGAGCTCGTAGCAACGTAAAGGATTTCAACGAGCGGAATATTTTTATTACCAGCAAGCTTCTAAAACAGGGATACCGCTATCATAAATTACGGAAATATTTTACTAAAATTTAACAATCGTAACTTCGATTTAATTTCTAAATTCAATACTGATTTAAAAACTTATCTGCGACAAGGGATTAGCCAGCCTGGTTTTTATGGCGATGTGATTTACAAACTTCGTAAGATTTTGGGTCATGGTAATTTTTCTGCTGTTTTTACTAAAATCATTAAACGTTTTTATTAAAAGAGGTTATGACGGCCCTACTATTTTTAAGACATACTGCATGTTTAAGTGTTCAACCCTTTTACAGTTGGACACTACGCTTTCCTCCTTTGATTGCATCTGACGGACCAAGTGGGAGACTATGATGGATAGTTCGTAAAGCCCTTTGGGACTGAATTGTCTTAATGTTCGTCTTCTGCCTTGCTTCATCGGGCCCTTGTAGGTGATTTTCTTGTTGCTCTGTCTTCCTTTAGGACATTGAGTACTTTTGTTATGGTCATTGGGTTTACTTTTATATGTTTTTACATGATCATTTTAGTTTTTTTTCTTATTTAACCTTTTGTAACCATGACAACTGTTAGAATTTCACTTGGCGGGGATTCATTTTATTTACAGTCTCGTTTATAGGAACATGGTGGGGCTAAGAGCGAGGTTTGGTGCACCATTAACCGGTTTAAACTCCCCATCAGTCATTCTAATGCTGCTGACCGTTCCAAGGCGGCGCCCCACTGTGTTCCTCAGATGTATGTCTATGTTGTTTCATACTGTTTTGGTGACACTTTTGCTTGTGTCCCTTGTTGTTTTCTCGTATACGGTAAGTATCTTCCCCATTTGATTACCCCCCCCCCTTCCCCCGGTCTCCTGTCCCCTTCCCCTTTGTGGGCCTATTATTATTTTCTTTGAATTCCTAATCAGTTACAAATTATTTATCATTTAATGATTAACCTGTCCGTGCTCTGTCTTTGCCCTGTCCTTGCCCTGTCCTGTTTTTGTTTGGGGTCCGCCTGGGCTCCTTGCCGTTGGTACTTGTTGCTGGGTCATATGGGGGTTGCGTTCATTGAACGCCGCCTTTCCTTGTTGATCTTGGTTATCATATTTTGTTGCATAAGTGGATAGATTTGTTTAAAACTACCACGGAAAATATGTTTTTGAACTTCTTACGGAAGTTGTGTCAAAATGTCTCGGCGTTTTTTTTAAAAAGGTTTTTTACTCTTCACGAAATAGAGAAAATAAAAACAGAAAAATCAAAAGCACACAGAAAAGGATATGGAAAAGAAAGAAAAAAGTGTAACAAAGTGTCATTCAGTGGACGGTAGTTTGGACTTGACAGTACCGTTCATGAACAGGCTCAATCAAACCGAGCCTGCAACATTTTCAATCTTGCCGTGTTGGGCTTTCTTTAGGGATTCTTATTTTCACTATTTTACTAGTGATAAGTCACAAAGGAAAAACACTTACAAACATTATGCTCGGCTGATGTCAAAGCAATATATGATCACCTAATCCTTATTATCCAGAATTGTGAAACAATGCTTACACCATCCGTATTTCATTGATATACAATCAGGAGAAAGTAATGAATCTGAAACAACTGAAATTATTGACCAATTTAACAAAGCGAAAAGGCAAAAGGTCATCACCATCGAAGAAATGAAAGGAAAAGAAGAAGAAAATAGAGGAAAAAGGAGACGAGAACGTTTGTCCATTTTGTTCTGGTAAGTAAGATAGCCCGACTGGATTAATTGCGACTCCTGCAATTAATAAGTTTATGGTCGATGTGTTGGAATAACTTCCTCCGAACAATGGAAAACATACAAAGATGTTGATTTTTCATCCTTCCTGTAAATAAGAGATGGAATTCAAAGAAATAATTAATTCGTCGCACACGCACAGTTCTTTTATAATGTGTATGTTTGTCATACAGTTTTGCGCGTGTGGATTACAATGACAACTGTATTATTTTGCGAAGTTTGAACAACTATTTTCGTACTGATCACATCATCGTCAAAATATGATAAACAAGATCAACAAGGAAAGGTTGCGTTCACAACCCCCATACGACCCAGCAACAAGACACTTTTATACCCAAAAATACCCCAAATTCTTATTTATGATACTATATATTAACCAACCTAATGTGTTTTGTTTATACCGCATTTTAAGTGGCATTTGTGATGCTTCCGAGGGATCACTTTGTTACTTCATAACAGACCCATTCTTATATAGAATTGCCAAATAGGGTATAAATATCACAATTTTCCAAGTACAACAAGTGATGTTTTAGTTTTCATCACCAATTTATATTGCTTGTATCTGACCTTAATCCGTAATATATTTTATGTTACGTTACTGTTATTTTTACATTTATGTATTTGAATGTACAATGGTACATGCCAAATAATGATGTATTTAGAGGGGCCTATACCTTTCTTTAGACACTAACTATTGCTCAGCATTGTCGCGTTTATATGTAAAATTCATGTTAAACATTTGTTATGATATTAGGTTTCATGAATCAATCACTTTTACAAATATATAATACCATTTGCATTGGAAATAGTAAAAACAAAATGAAAAACGTTTCAGAAAAAAGTTTAAGTATCTGCTTCTTAACAATTAAATGATAGAACAAATATGCG
The DNA here is from genome assembly GCF_026571515.1 of Ruditapes philippinarum. NCBI lineage: Eukaryota > Metazoa > Mollusca > Bivalvia > Venerida > Veneridae > Ruditapes > Ruditapes philippinarum. The sequence goes on from NW_026859258.1 coordinate 79,823, forward strand.
GGATATGCGCTCAAATAAAGGGTTAAACTCATTGCTTACGCTCATGTCAAACACATAATTATGTATTGTCCTGTAAGTATATATCGAGAAATGATTTAATTTTAAAAATACATATTTGTCCCGTAAATTAGGAAATAATGTCTCGTAAATTACATTCTTGTATTATAATGTTTTAAGTTCACACTAAACATAGAGAATCTGTTTCTTCTTTAAAACCAGTTCCTACATGAAAACACTCATTAAAATATTTCTTGTCTATGATTAGGAGACCGCCTCCGTGGTCGAGGGTTTAGAGTCATGACTTCAAATTTTCCCCCTTGGGGGGGTTCGACCCCCGGGGAGATGTTTTGGTATTTACCCGGGGAAAAAGGTATCTAGACTGGTTAAACTCTCCAAACAGGGGTTGGGAAAACTCCCCCCATATGACTAAAACTTTGGAAAAAAAGGCGAAAATGAAACAAAAAAAAACAAAAAAAATTTTTTATGTTTAAAACTAGTAAATTTTTTTATTTCAGACTAAAATTTAAATAACACACTTTTTAATTTTATTTTAAAATCCCAATAAACTTTTACCCATATAAATAGCATTATGAGAACCATGACCGTTTGAATTTGCAATATATAAAAACTCAACCGTTACTTTTTTAAATTTCTCTTTTTCAAAATTTTTAAGTAAAAAGTTTTTTAATTCGTTCCGAAATTAAAAAATTTACGCATGAGCAAATTTCATCAATTCGTTTTTTTCCTCCATGAACTGAAGAATATCATCAGGCACAACAAAGATTCTTCCACCTTTTCCAGTAGCCTTTGGAGCCTTTATCTTACGCAGAACATTATTATTTTCAACCCAAATTCGATCCATCTTTGTAGGCCACTTAAACCTTTGTATAGCTGTACCACTCTTTGTCATGAAATTTATGTACATTGAATCATCATTTTTATCAACTTCTAGAACTTGGCCAATATAACAGTTACCATCATATTCTGCAACAACAAAGTCAGACACTTCAACATTATCTTTACCTTCACCATCACTATCTTTAGCATTAGACTCGCTGTCACCACTACTTCCTTTTGCCTTATCATCAACTGATGCTTGTTTGGAAGTATCAGATAAATTACTCGTATCATTCCTTTGTTTTACTTCCCTTAATGTTACAATGTCCCATTTACAACTGGACTCTGAATTAAATCCTTGTTCACTAAAGCATTTTTGACATGCATAGGTTGTGTTTCTCATCAACAATAGGTTAGGCCTACCTTCTGATGTAATTGCATGCACTGACATTGTACCTTTGATAGGTTTCATCTCATTCTTTCTTTTCTCAGTTTCTTTACTTTTGTCATTATATTCTTCTTGTGTAATAAGCTGATAACTTATCTCGCTCTGGTTAGCATTCGCCCATGCATAAAAATCGTGGGCATCTTGTATTACAGCTTTGGACTGTTTAACAGCCATATCAGCATTTCGTTTTGCGGTGCCCCCAACACCGTCACACGCGCTTTTTCCATGTCCACTCTCGAAATAGTGCCAGCTTGCCTTACAGCCATGTATACGTTCGAAATTACACACCAAATCAAAAATTGACCGATTCCTATACTGTGAAGACGGTGAATCTGTCCAAAAATGAACATACTTTAGTTCAGGTACAAGTTCTTTGACAGTTTGTATGGTTTTTGTTATAATGGTAGATACCATTGAGGCGTTGTGGCTGAGCACTTCCGATACAAATACCATGCTTTTGTGACAAAGGGTGCCATCACCGCCATTGAAATATATAATTGTAGGATGTAGGGTTACCATAGAAGAATTCCAATATGCAGACTGTATCTCTTCAACTGTTTGACAAGTGTAATTTTCGCTAAAGTCCATCTGAATCAATACATGATTATTTGGTAGGTTTTCTTTCATTAACTTAACTGACTTGTACTGTTTCTTTACCCTATCTACGTGTGACACAAAGTCTATAAACTCTTTCTTCATTGTATTTACAAATTCTGCACTTGTCATCTCCACATCTACAATTCGCATTCTTTCTTTACCACATGACAGTTTAACTCTCTTCCATTGTTGAAACTTCACCTTGCATTGTGAAATCTTAGCCAGAGTATTATCAAGTTGTTGAGGTTCATCTCGGTATATATCTACAAAGGCATCTGGACTCGTGCACGAGCATATGTTCATGTTCTTTAATGACCTAAGCTTAAAACTCATATTTTGATGTCTAGCACATAAGCAAACACTTCTGGAGGCACAATTGACTAAAGTCAGCTCCTTAGGTCTAAGTCTGTAGAACGATGCCTTTGAAATCTTGTAGTCTGTTTCTGAAATGAATTTAAGATGGAGGTTATGCATGTAATCATTGAGAATTCTCTTTTGTTTCTTCTCACCGCCAACTTTAACGCTGTCACCTTTGCCAGGCATTTCACGTGAATTATCATCTCTGATAAGAAAATCATGAACATCGCCTTTTATTTTCTCTGCTTTTGACCTCATGTTCTTTCTACTCTCTCTTTTATTTCTCAATACCTTACGCCTACCTAAATCAGTCATTTCCTGTAAATACTTTCTCTATCTATATTTCTTAATCACCTTTCCGCTAATAATTGTTTGCAAGTGGTCAATGTCCCTAGGGTTTTCAGCCATAGTTGTTTTAATTTCTTGAGTCATACACTCTGCATAAATAAGTTGTTTTCTAACTTCTGGAACCTCTCGCGGTTGGAGTCCAGCCTTCTTCAATAAAGAATCTGTTTTGCTTCTAGGACAACAGGTTGCTTCTTTTGAGCAGATTCAAAACGCTCAATTTGTTTCTGTGCAGTTTTAAGCTTTCTTCTTAGCGTTTCATTTTGGTCTTCTAAAGTTTCAATGCGCTGATATGACCTTTTCAATGCGTGTGACTGTCTCTTCTTCGGAGCTTTCTTACCATTTGATCCAGACTCTCGTGTGTGAAATGGCATTTTCCCTGTAAGTATATCTTCGTTTACAGTACTACTTACTCCATTAGCATCTTCATTGCACGTGGCTCTTATTTTTTCACCTTAAAAATTACTTTCAGCAGCTGTTGTCTCATTATGTTGAGCGTCATTATGTTTTTTGTGAATGTTATAAAACTTTTTCCCGTTCTTTCTATTATTTGCCCGCCTGTACTCTTTTTCTTCATCAGTAAGTAGCTCTGTTGGTTTATAATAGCCTTTGACCTTTCCCGCTCTTTTTTTTAACCACTTTTCACCTAGTTGCTCTTTTTTCTGGCACGGTACTCTTTCATGCGTTCTGATTTTGATTTAGCCATCCTGGAATAGGAAGATAATTATATCTATCAGGGTACTTTAAACTGAGTTTAAACTTAATATTCCTATTTTTTTTATGGAAATAATACAAATTCCCTTTGAATTAAATGTGTATTGTGATCGTTACAATTACTTTCACACTGTTTCTTCAAAATACTTATAGGAACTATAGAAACATATTTCTAATTTACGGGACAAAAAAAATCTAATTTACGGGACAGAAACATAAAATGATATATCAGAACATGTTCATTCTTTTGTGTAATTATACTAGAAATTAATCAAAGTTGGGAGATATTACATTGTGCATAAATCGAATCTAAACACATCTAACGAACAGTTAGCTTAATAGTGACGTGTGAAATGTACATACACAATGAAAATGTGAAGATGTAAAAATCCGTTCCCTTTTAAACGCACTTATTACGAAAAGGACAATATTCAGAATTGATATTGTTTTACTAAATCACGTAAATACACACAACATTATTATTGTATAAGTCTTACACTTGCTATTTTTGTACTTTTTTAATAATTATCCCGTCAGGCCGGGGATTCATTATTTCTATTTTATGGGACTTTTTTTTCTAATTTACGGGACGAAATGTTTTTAAGCAGAATAAATGCCGGTGTTTATTACTGACACTTAATCTTGACATATATTTATCAATAATGATTTAGCTAATGATTTTGTACTTATATATAATAACACAATCGCTAAATGAAAATGAACATATGTTTCAAATATCTACCTAGTTTAAGTTTTTCCGCAAGTCAACTTCTTTTCAAAAATAAGGAGGCGAACATGTGACGTTCACTTCCGATTGTCTATTAAAGGACGAATAGGGCATAAAATAGCGAAACGTGTATAAAATACACGATTAAAAACGGGTTTATGGCGTGTTTTGTCCCGTAAATTAGGACTCGTAAATTACAAATTCTACGAATAAGTGCTTATCAAATCACCAACATAACTATATTTTTAAAATGAATATAATAAACTTACCTTCTAAGGCTTATGCAGCATTGCAGTTACAACTTGTGAAGACAATATCTCGTCTGTCATATTAAATGAAAAGACAATCAGCTTGAACTCAAATGTCCCGTAGATTATAAAGCTTATTTTCCGTTTTGATCAACTCAAAAGCAACCCTTTTCATATATTTACAGAAAGAGACATTGAATTATACTTACTTTATTTATTTTAGATGACATATAAGACATTTAAAAAATGTTAATTGTAGTAAATACAAATATATTTCCAAAGTCTGATATGGTTTTTGAGTTTGGACTCGTAAATTATATCCAATTTAGCGACAGAAATAATGTGGAGATGAAAAACACAAATCTAGAAAAAACAAATATTTCTATTAAGTACTGTAGTTGAATAAGGTAATTGAATATTGTAAATTAATACATTATTTGATTCAAAATACTCGTCAATCTATATTTAAACAAACTAAAAGTATAAAATAAATGTTTGGCGACATAGGAAAATGCGGATCCTAGGGTATTCAGAATATGAAAATGATAAAAAAATCAACAAAGGGAAAAGGGGGCGTTCAAGAAAGCAACCCCCCTATGACCAAGAACAAACCCCAAAGGCGGAGCCCAGGCGGACCCCAAACATAAAAAGGACAGGGCAAAGACACGTTAATCATTAAATGATAAATAATTCCAGAAGTCGCATTTTTCTTGAAAGTTTTCATAATCACTATAAAAAATGATTTTTTCTATTTGAAATTGACCTTTCTATCGGAAAGGAAATGTTTTTTTACAGACAAACGTATTTCAACTTGTGTTATGGACCTTTAAAGGCTGGCGACACATATTGGCAATTCTATATGAGAATGAGTCAACAGCAGGGGTCAAGTGCTGTGTGGCAGCTGTAAAAAGTTGCCCCGCACTTCAGTGTTGTTATATTTTTCTGGTCCTTCGGGATCATTGATGCCAGCACTATTGAGTGTTGAGAATTGAGTACCGCTCAAGCCGGTGCTAGGGGACGTGAGGGATGTTGCACGTATTCATTATCCCTCATGTACAGACTCAATCAAACAGAGTCTGCAATTCTCTTGTAATTTTGTTGTGATTAATGCTTCCGAGGATCACCTTGTTTCCAGATTTTTGTTATATTTTTCTGGTCCTTTGGGATCATTAATAATTTAATGCCAGCACTAGTAAGTGTTGAGAATTGAGTACCCCTGTAGCCGGTGCTAGGGGACGTGAGTGATGTTGCACGTATTCATTATCCCACATGTACAGACTCAATCAAACAGAGTCTGCAATTCTCTTGTAATTTTGTTGTGATTAATGCTTCCGAGGGATCACCTTGTTTCCAGATTTTTGTTATATTTTTTTTCTGGTCCTTTGGGATCATTGATGCCAGCACTAGTAAGTGTTGTGAATTGAGTACCCCTGTAGCCGGTGCTAGGGGGCGTGAGGGATATTGCACATATTCCTTATCCCACATGTACAGACTCAATCAAACCGAGTCTGCAATTTTCTTGTAATTTTGTTGTGATTAATGCTTCCGAGGGATCACTTTGTTTCCAGATTTTAATGAACACGTCTGCTAGCACCGGCTTAAAAAATATAGTGAAATAAGAATCCCTAAAGAAAGCCCAACGCGGCAAATATGAAAATGTTGCAGGCTCGGTCTGAGCCTGTTCATGGACGGTACTGTCAAGTGCAAACTACCGTCCACGCCCCCTAGCACCGGCTTAAACAGAATTCAACATTTAACATAAACTGGTACAATTTTGAAACATCCGCAGATGTGTTTATATGGCAGTTATCATGGAACCTTCAATGTGACACGTAAGTGCCATTCCATGAAAAGCGGCATTTTAAATTTGTCTTTGACGTCTTATCTGTGATATGCACTGGTTCTTGTTGCTTGGTCATATGAGGGTTGCGTTCATTGAACGCCGCCTTTCCTTGTTGATCTTGTTTATCTTATTTCATGACCTCAGATCCCCTTTCAAAACCTTTCAAAACTATTTAGTTCCGCCCATTTTTTCTCGTTTAGGTCCTTCCAGGCATAATAGGATGTGTAGAACCAAATAAAAAAACTGAATAATATTAAGTGTTTGCATAATAATACCTGCCATGTGTTTTCGTATCAAATAGTTCTAAATATCCGATCCGTGGGCGCTTTCGCATTGGGCTGTTACGAGGCTTGCTAACTTCCAGCCTTGTGGAGGTGCCCGAGGGATGGATATTTAAATCCGATACGTTATCTCGACTGATATCCCACTTTTGGTGATTTGAACATTATTTTACATAAAGTTAGTGTCCAACTTTATTTGTCATCAAATGGAAACGCTGTATTTTTTCAAAATTATGTAGGTTGATTTTCATAGAAGAACAAATGTCGAAACTATATCAAATTCAGTTCATATTCGTCTTTTTTTATAGTGCTTCTTAGAACCGCTTTGGTCAAAATAGTCATTTGCATAAATTTGCACATGCGCTTTCGTGGGCCGCTTTTGAATATTAATCGAGTAAAAATGACGTCAAAAGGCCAACCTACATTAATTTTGTATTATACATGTACTTCAGATTTAAATCCACGTCTTGGCGAAAAAGATACTGCAAGTGTAACAGTAGAAACCATTACAAATTGTCAATTAATAGATTATTATCTTACTAATGTAGGAAAAAAAAGTCTTAATTAATCTGTCGCTATCGTTCCCGTAGACCAGCACGGATGAACACTTACATATACTTCAAAAAATAATATTTTCATAGTGGCGTAGTAAATTTGACAAGGTTCTTTAATAAAGATAATGACGCCCATCTGAACGCATTCAGGAGCTGTCTGGCATTAAATGTTTCAGACGGGTTTTTTTCGGCATGGAAAAAACATTGAAATCCAAATCCGATTTGAAATTTTATATTTCATAGTCGGTAATATGTTTACCACTAGAAATTAATGAGCAAATTTCATTGTCAGTCTTTTATTGCTACAATACTGTTTATCCCCCGCCGATGGAATCGGGAGGGGGATATTGTTTTGGCGTTGTCCGTCCGTCCATCCGAATTTCGTTTCCGCGCTAGTTCTCTGCAACTACTAGCTGGAATTCAACGAAACTTTATGGGAATCATCAATATCAAAAGGAGATGCGCATATCGTCAGCTTGTTCCAGTCAGACTCTTCAACTGAGAGAAATGGCCCTTGATATGCATTATGCGTATAGAGCAAAAATCGTTTCCGTGCTACTTCTCTGCAACTACTGGCTGGAATTCAACGAAACTTTATGGGAACCTTCAATACCAAGAGGAGATGCGCATATCATCGGCTTGTTTCGGTCAGACACTTTAACTCAGAGTTATGGCCCTTGATAAGTTATGCAGTATACATATAAAACAATAATCGTTTACGCGCTTCTTTTCTGCAACTACTGGCTGGAATTCAACAAAAAATGGGAACCTTCAATACCAAGAGCAGATGCGCATATCGTCGATTTGTTCCGGTCAGACACTTTTACTTAGAGTTATAGACCTTGATTACTTATGCATTATACATATAGAACAATCATTGTTTCTGCTCTACTTCTCTGCAACTACTGGCTGGAATTCAACGAACCTTAATTGGAACCTTCAATACCAAGAAGAGATGCGCATATCCTGGGTTTGTTCTGGTCAGACACTTTAAATCAGAGTTATGGCCCTTGATAAGTTATGCAGTATGCATATTGGGCAATAATCGTTTCCGCACTACTTCCCTGCAACTTCTGGCTGGAATTCAACAAAGCTTTATGGGAATCATCAATAATAAGAGGAGATGCGCATATCGTCGGCTTGTTTAACTCAGAGTTATGACCCTTAATGAGTTATGTTTTGTGCTAATGGAGCAAAAATAATTTCCGCGCTACTTCTTTGCAACTATTTGCTGGAATTTAACGAAACTTTATGGGAACCTTCAATACCAAGAGGAGATGAGCATATCTTCTTGCTGTTCCGATCAGACACTTTAACTCAGAGTTATGGCCCTTGATTAGTTATGCAGTATGCATATAGAGCAATAATTGTTTCCCTGCTACTTCTCTGAAACTACTGGCTGGAATTCATTTAAACTTTATGGGAAACATTAAAACCAGGAGGAGATGTGCATAATTTGTTGCCTTGATTATGCAGACCAGACCCTTCATTACAGAGTTATGACCCTTGATTAGTTATGTAGTATGCATATAAAGCAATATTGCTATTTCTTTGCAACTGCTGTATTGATTTCAACTAAACTGTATGGGAACCATCGATACAAAAAGGCAATTTACATCTCACTGGCATGTCCAGATATAACTATTTAACAAAGAGTTATTGTTATTGCCCTGAATATTTTTCATGTACACAGAAAATAATACTGTTTACACCATGATAGATATATATAAATAAAGCCTTATGTCTTCAGTTGTTGTGTTAGTAATAACCAATACTCGGCGGGGATATAAATTCAACGAATCTGCTTGTTTTTTAACCCATTACTTCATATACACGCCTTTTAACGCCTTTTTCACCCCCCCTTTTTGTTGTCTCAAATGATGAAAAAATGCCTAATTTAGGCCCCAAACACTTGTTTTTGTTTGAGAAATGTTGTTAAAAAAATTGACCTCTTTTTCGGCGCGGCCCCCCAACCAAAAGATACATCAGGGGGTTGCCAGAAGGGGGATGTGCCCCCTTCTGTTTTGGGGGGTTTGAAGGGGGGCGGAGTCCCCCTCATCGCCAAGAAAATTTTGGACTTGTGAGAGGCTGTAAATGACCCCAGATTGATCATAAGGTAACGTGTAACCAACGCTGAAAAGCATTTGACTCTATCTCAATCCATTGATAAGTTGCAGCACTTTGAAATCAATTTTGATGGAAAAAATCAACGCAAAATAGTGATTTTTGGCAATTTTGAGATGTCCCCTCGTTGCCATGGTAACAGAAAATTTAAGTCTGAGCATGTTGTTGCAAGGACAATGGTCCAGTCAACATTTGTGCCAAGTTTGATTAGTGTTGAAGCAGTTTTTATAGTATTATAGCAATTTGAACTTGTAACGGGAGACTTTTCAATGAAAACAGCCATTTTTCACAAAATGCTCATGAAGCAATGGGTTAAGAAATTGATTGTTTTTGTTGGGGCTTTTTGGGAAAAAACCCCGACAGAATATGATAGGCAATTCATGAATTTCATGTAATTAATTTGATCAAATAATGATGTTCCTTTCATTTAAAGTAAAATTACAAAAACTGTATTGCCAGGTCGAGCAAAATCTTACGTCAAAGTGGTGCAAGGTCATACTAAAAGATAGCTTTTCAATATCAACCGCCCGTCAAATAAATAGGAAATTTCCTTATCTAGTAAATTTATTGAACCTTTTCGCATAACTTTATCTTTAAACTCATTCAATAAATTCAATATAGAATCTAAACTCATTCATCATTCTCTGTTATGTATTTTTCTTTCAATGAGCGACCAGCAGCCAATTGTATAAACAATTTAACCGCGCGGTTACCACACGGTTACGGTAACCAGCCCGGTAACCTCGCGGTAAGCGATTGTATAAAAAACATCAAAAGCAGTTACCACGCTATAACCGCGGTTAAATTTAACCCAGGTAAAGTAGCTCGGTAACTGCACGGTAACCAAAACCAACATGGCGGACATTTTACGCGTTTCACACCGACGACCCCGACAATTTCGACGAGTTGATCGACAATTGACTGACTTTACGGACGAGGAATTGCGGAAACGGTATAGGTTTTCTGCTGACAATATTGACAGACTAGTCTTATTGGACCACTTTTGGAGCGACAGACCCGTCGGAATCAAGCCCTTACACCCCGACAACAGATTTTGATTACCTTGAGTAGGAGGTTCTAGTCACGTGACCTTATCGTGGCGTCGTCGCCATTTTTTGAGAAATTATACCCAAGTTTAAACAGTAATATTTACCAGAATTTTTGTTTATACATGAAATAAAACACATCTTTGCGAAGATAAATCAATATTTTATTGATTTATGTCATTATTTATACAAAATTACGGAAAAAATGTAACTTAAACTTTGTAAACTTCAACCCATGTCGCGGTAGTTAACACGCGTTGATATACGACCGGGCAAGATTTTAGTCGATTTAAAACGGTATGGTGTTTGTTTTTACAGTTTGCTAGAGCGCGTAATTGATTCAGATTGTTGATTATCCAATGAAATTTGAGCTTACAAAATTTTCATTACTATGGTGCATGAACGCTGGAAATCGGCCGGAAAATTTGACATGTAAATAAAGAAAAAAAAATGTTTTTTGGGTAAAATAGATGAATACAGAATCCCTAAAGAAAGTCCAACACGGCAAAATTGAAAATGTTGCAGGCTCGGTTTGATTGAGCCTGTTCATGGACGGTACTGGAAAGTGCAAGTTACCGTCCATGCCCCCTAGCACCGGCTTAAGCAGAATTCAACATTTAAACATGAAATAGTAAAATTTGGAATTTAGAAACATCCGCAGATGTGTTCATACGGCGGTTATCATGGAACCTTTAATGTGACACTTACGTGCCATTCCATGAAAAGCGGCGTATGGTCCCCAAGTAATAAAAAGCATGTGCCCTAAACGAGAAAACAATGGGCGGAACTAATTAAAATGGAATTTTGAAAGGAGATCAGAGGTTATGAAGCCTGCATATCACAGATAAGACGTCAAAAGACAAATTTAAAAAGCAGGCAACATATCCTAAGGGTGATTCAACATTATTCAAGTAGGAATATTGGAACCACCCAACTAAGTTTCGGTTTATTTAAAGATAACTTTCATAAATATTCATGTTTATCATACATTTTACTATTGAAAATGACCACTTACTAATAAAAGTAAGCCAATTTAACTCTAGCAAACGTGTATTTCCAGACCCACCCGCGAGGCTATTTTGGCAGCATACGCCGGTAGTAAAGTACCCCACGACCTTTAACGTTATGGTGTAATGACTAATGTTGTTACCTATCTTCATTATCATGGCAGAGGCATTATTAGGTAAGAACTTTCAATTTATTTTTGATTAAATTATATCAATGTTTTATTTACATTGTTTGAACAATAATATTCAGAATCTGTAAGATTTAAAAAGCTAAATAGTTGAAGTTGAAGACATATAAATTTTACATGTTGATTATAATGATGTATAAATTGTAAATAATAAATAATGATGATAGATTCTAGTATTTTTATTTTATTAAAGAATCATAGAATGTTTAAAAGTAAATTAATCATATAATTGTGATAAAATACTGCAAATGTTGAAATTTTGTGGCATGATGCTTTGTGGTCCTTTCTCTTCTCTTTTTCAGGAACTTACTTGCTGCTGTGCGGCAAGTTCCCTTTTACCATGCTGCTGTGCGGCAAACAGTCAAAACTGCTGGTCAGTAAATATGTTTTATTTCTTAACAATTCTACATATGCTGCTGTGCAGCATTGTGGCCACAAATAACAAAAACATTTTTAAGATACTGTAGCACTTTTTACTTTTATCCATATACGTAGGTTGTTCCAGTTCGATGCCTCCAAGTAATGGTGACGTAATAAAAGTATGGGCAGATTCAGACACAGCAAGTAGCTTAATACAGACTTTAAGTACAAAGTTCCCAAAGTTCAAGTGGGAGAGTTGTGACAAATATGTTCTGAACACTAAAATCAATAGACTTAAGAAAAAGCAGACTTTGCTCAAACAAAACCACAAAATGAAGCAACTTGATGCTTTTTTTTAAATACAACTTTTGAATTGCCCCTAAAATCAAACATTAATGAAGATGAAGACAGGGAAAATGTATCGTCACATAACATTGTTAAAATAAAAAGTAAATTTTCAGAAATTCAAAAAAAACTGTAGAAATTGTTTCAGAAAATAGATCACTTAAACGTGACATTGGTAGCATTGAAATTGAAAATGAAATTTTGGTTAATCAGGTTCAGCATTCTGAAAGGAAAATAGAAATTTTGCAAAACCTACTTGAAATAGCCAATGATAAATATAAAGATGTATGCACATTTAAACAAGAAAGTTATAAATTGAAAGAGGAACTACAGGAGTGGGAAGACAAGTATGATTCTTTGTCATCAGAATTTGAAAAAACAGTAGAAGAATTATATGATAAAAAACAAAAATTACAAAAACAATCAACCAGAAATTTGAATAAAAAACTGAAAAGAAGAGATAACACAATAGAAGAAAAGGGCAAAATAATAGCAGAGAAAGAGAGAGAGTTGGGGAGAAAGAAAGGGAGATTGAAAGTGTGAGAGAAAAGAATACAATGATAGCATGTAAGGTTACAGATTTGCAGAGAGAGAGAAAAAATTTGTTACAAAAAGTTTGTAGGTTAAAAAAGAAACCAAATTGTTACACTGATGTTTTTGAAAGTAATCTTTTACAGATAGAAACATTAAAATTACAAGTATCAGAAAAAGACCAACAAATCCGTGACCTTGAGCAAATAAATACATTGCTCACTGAGCCATTTATAGACACATTTTATGATGGTAAATTTTCAAATGAGTTGCGGGAAACCGTAATGACCTTAGTCACTGAATGTGGGGTAAGTCAAAAAAAGGTAAATGAGGTTATGTCAGTTGTTGTTCAAAAACTAACAGGTAAGACACTTTCCAGATTACCAAGCACTGGGGTGAAAAGTAGACTTTTATTGGAAGCGAAAAGGGTAGCTAACCAACAGGTTGCAAAAGAATTGCTTAGTACAGGTAAAACTTTTACTTTACATCAAGATGGTACCTCAAAGTTTCATAGGCATTTTCAATCATTTCAATTTACAAGTAATACTGGTTTACAATTTTCAGCAGGACTTATTGAGGTTGGGTCTGCTGATGCAACATCTTTATTTGAAACCTTTAAAGATTTGATTTCAGATTTAGCTGAATCAATTAAGTGTGAAGACAAAAGAAAAAATATTGCTAAGATTGCTGCTTCAATTATAAGCACTATGTCGGACCAAGGTTCTGTTAACCCTGTATTTAATGAGAAATTTAAAGTATTTAGGGAAGACCTATTGCCACTTGTATTTTCAGGTTGGGATCAATTTAGCCTTGAGGAAAAACATGAACTAGGTAAACTCTTTTCATTCTTTTGTAAAATGCACATTTTTGTAAATATGGCCACTGAGACAGATAAATGCCTTACACAGTTTGAAAGAACAATAGTGTCTGAGGGTAGAAATCCCTATGCTTTTTCTTACAATGAAAGTGGTATTTCCCGATTAATTCGGACAGTAAGCAAGGCTTTTTCAGGTCATGGTTGTGAAAAATCTGGTGTGGGAGGACATTTTGCTACATACTTAGCTGATAAAGATGTAAAGAACCAATTAATTACCTTTAGAGGTCACCGCTTTAACCACTTGTACCATGCTGCTGCCGTAACTTATCACCATTTAAATGATATACAGCACTTTCTCTCATTGTGGTCAGAACCAAATGAGTTGCTCAAAAGCATATCTTTTGATGTACATGAGCCAGTTTATAAAGCAGGTATCAGAGCCTTAGGACTTATAGATAAAGTTGTAACTGGTCCATTCTGGAGACTTATAGAGACTGTCCCAAATGTTCTGGCACTGAACACACATCTTCACCAGCTTAAAATTCATTTAGAAGCCTGGTCAAAGGATGCCTCTCCAGTTCTTGCAGGTGAATATGTGTTCAGTGAAGAGCATGTTCAAATTAAAAAAGACAGTGTCTATGAGTCTCTAGTAGCACCATCTGAGGATCCAGTGTTTGAAAGCTACACACAGATGGCATTAGAGCTATGTTTTGCAGGTATGTTGTTAATTTTAGAACGCCAGGCAAAAGACCAGCTACCTGGTAGAAGATATTGGAATTTAAATGAACAAGTTTGTTCAAGGTTGTCTGCGGTACCTACCACAAATACTGTGTCTGAGCGTGACTTTGCCCAACTTGACATGTTAATGAGGTCCAAACCTTCAGCTGCTGTGACAACATTTGAAGCCATTATAATGTGGTCAAACAATAAAACATCAGACTGGTTAAATTCTTTGTCACCAGAAGAACATGCACAGGTAATAAACGAAGCTAGGGTAAGTACACCAGAATTTCAAAAATCAATTAAAGAAAAGCAACAGTTATTATATCAGAAAAAGTTAGAAGTTTTAAAGAAAAAGCAGGAGAAAAAGGCAAAACAAGAGGAGAAACAACATTCAAACAAAGTAAGGTTGACACAAAAAATAACTGAAATTGGTGGTCTATTGACTAGTTTAGAAGACTTAGAAAAGTTCAAAACTGGCAAAGATAAAGGTAAATTTAAAGAGGCAATTCTTTAACCCAGTTGTAATTTAGAAGAGTAGTTTTAAACAGCCAAGGCCAAAAAAATCTCTTTCTGCAACAACACAAAGGGGAGCAATACACATTAGAACAACTAGAAGACAACCTTAAACAGGTAATCATTCTAAATTTGGATGAAGAAGCTGTAAGTCAGCCGGACTTAAAACTAATATATAGGGCAGTTGATGATGTACAACATGAATTGAGCACAGTGAAATTAAGCCTGCACAAAAAAATAGAGGAAAACCGTCAAAAAATTATTATTTATCAACAAAAAGAGTTTTTGCCCATGTTCCATGAACAGCCACATACACTTATAGGTAAGAAATTTAAACACAAATGTAGAGACCCAGAATCTGGCGTAGTGGAATGGTATCAGGGTATTGTAAAAGATATAAAAAAGCAAAATGTGGATATTTCAAAAACTGAGTATTTTGTAAAATATGATGATGACGATGATTTATGGTTTTTCCCTTTACTCAAAGACATGGAAAAAGGAGATTTAATTCTAATGTAATCAATTTAATCAAGTTTTTCCAATCTGAATGAAAGACATAGTGATCTTGGTTAATATGTAGAGTACTTATTCATATAAAATGTGAAGCAGGAGTGTTACTGTAATAGAGCCATTTAATAAAAACGATATTACACTAGTGTGATAACACTTTGATGTGACATCATTTGCGCTATATATATAAATATAGTGGTAAAGTGCGCTAATGTTTGTGTTACACTAACTAGGTGCATCAATGAAAAATGACACTTTTTAACAGTTAACCTTCCTTACTTTTTATATATGATAAATAGAATATCATATTTGTGAAGTATTCAACACTAAATTTATTAAACTCATTGAATAAAACAGCCAGATGCTTGCATAATATGATTGTATTCAACTCGTTCAATGAATTTAGTAATGTATTAAACCTACACTCATTCAATATCCTCTATGTATATAATTTTTTTTCCTTTAATATTTTTGTTGACATCGTCAAGTCATAAATAAATATTTAAAATGTGTTAAATGGCTCAGTGAGTACATGTACTTGATATAGGTATACATGTCTATAATGCAACAAAAGTTATTTAAATAGATTTTCTTTATTCAAAATAATGGTCTGATACATTTTCAGATTTGTTTATATTTATATGCATATATGATTTTACCAATCTGTTGCCTTAGTAATTCAATAAAAGTTAAATTACACAATCATTAAGAAAAAGTACTTGTAGAAACATCAGTTGTTGTTGCAATCAATTCCATTGTTGACCCATGTTTTTGTTTTTTTTTTTTAAACTAAAAAATTGTGATTTTGACAGCAATGACATCATAAACTTTTAATAGAAATTTCAATAACAAAAACATATGCAGTCAGTTTTCAATGTTATTGTCATTTGTTTTGCCTATTTCTATTAGAGAATATGTGTAGTTGCTATAGTGACAAAAAACAACAACAAATGTTATTCATACAAATACCATTGTTGAATCAATAAAGATATTGATAATATCTATCAAAGTAGAATATTCTATCAACAAAATGCATTTTTTTCTATTTTGTATTCATTGTTTTTTCACTTATTTGCCTTTGTGTATTTAAATATATATGGTTGCTATGGTAACAAAATATATGTTATTTACACAACTAACATTGTTGAATTGATTAAGATATTTATAAATGTCTATCAAAAATAGATTATTTGATCAAGAAAAGGCAGATTTTCAAGTATTTATTCACTATTTTTCACTTATTACCAATGTGTATTAAGATATATGGTTGCCATGGTAACAAAAAAAATTATTTGTTATTTACAAAATCATCATTGTTGAATGAATATATAAATATTTATCAAAAGTAATGGCATATTTGATAATGAAAGGCAAATTTTAGTTTGTATTCACAATTTTTCACTTATTTGTATTAAAACTATTTGGTTGCTATGGTAACCAATGACACATTTTTATTGAAATATTGAGAGTTATATTGCTAGATATGTTGAGAATCTGAAAAACAAAACAAATAAACATAATTGTTCACTAATAAAAAAACAACAGAATATCAATTTTCACTTTTTTGTTAGTTTTTATTTTTATATTTTCTTGCTTGTATATTCAATAATTCACCGATGTCGGCCATTTTGAATTCAATATGGCCGCCAGACAAATAAATGATGAGTCGACATAATTCAGAAAATTGCCAATACATAAAAGTTTTATAAAATGTATACTTATAGGGGGTTTACATCACTCTTTTTAAAGATCCATACAAATTACAGGTTATAAATCTTTATGGAGTGCTGATTTTGGTGCCTTTTCTGTATATACAATGTTATATAACAGTGAACCTCAAAAAGTGACAAAATCGCAAACATAAAAATTTCCATAACTTTAGAACCCCATGTGGTATCTTAAAGATCTATACCTTATTTTAAAGCTTATGGCATCACCTTTAAATTATGAACTGTTTTGGAACCATTTAAACATTTATAAAACTGTGCTTGAACCTCCTACCTTGAGGTTTCTTGCCACGGGTAATTTCATGCAGGTTATTGGTGACACCTGGAACTCACGTAAAACTGATATCCCCAGGACAACCAGATGAAGCAGCATATGTTAAAAGGAAACATCAGCATAGTATAAATGTACAGGCAACTTGTGAGCATAAAGGTACATACACATATACAGTAAACAGCTTGATTTCAATTTCAGATTTTGTTGACTTATAATATCTACTGCAGTAAATAGATCTAGTACTGTATATAATCGACTAAGATAGTTCAAGATCTTTGTTTCTATATAAATAAATCTTACCTGTACTTTTCTGTGTTCTTCAAGATAAAGGGCGTAGATTTAACGCTGGTATAGATCTATTACCCTGTACCCTTCTCCTAAACGCATTCACATGCATTGGCGTGCTTGTATGCATGATTTTGAGGGGATGCATATCAAGATATAAAAAATGAACAGTTTTTTTAGAAATAAAAATGCTAGCATTTCTGAGGCATAATGGGCCTTTAGATATAGTAATAAAGATCAAAACAGGTTTTCCTACTTATCTGTACACAGGTAGTTTAATACAAAGTCATGCAAAACCCTGTAAGTATTTTTTGCACATGCGCGCAAGGACGGAATCACCCAAAGTTAACACGGTCACGTTTTGAAAAGTGATTTAAAATGAAACTTTTTATACGTACTGCCGCATACGATTTTGTCTCGTTTATGCATCTGCTTATTTTGATATCAATTATGAAGAATGCAAGAAAAAATCAAGCATTTAGACGAAAAATACGGGTACAGCTTTTGTACGGGAACTGCTCGCATGCCAGTAAATAATGTTTAAATACTAAATACTGAATTAAATTCACTTTCTTGTCAATATCGCTGTCCAAACTGAATAGTAGTGTAAGGATCTGACATTCTAGCATAATTCTGATAATAAATCCAAGTGACATGGTGAAATCCTATAGCTTCATATATTGTTGACTCCCACAAGAAAAAGATTCACTTACCTGATTGATCTGAAGGAACACTGTATTGACACTTATTGACTTTGCAATTTAAGCTGATAGAAATGTTAAACTTACCTTATTGTATAGCAGAAAACTGATTTTCTCTTTACATTTTCTGTGTAGCAGAAGTCCAATGGCAGACATCTTTGAAATCTGTCACTTCATATTTTATATTGAAGATTTCTTATTGTTGATATCAATTTCAGTCAACTTCAATTCAAGAACGTAATTTATGTAAAGTTTATGATTGATTAAGGTCAGAAATCCTTAAGTATTCACTACATGTTTTTTTTGTATTTTAACGATTTTCGAATGTAGATTTTATATGAGATTTCAATATGGCGGCCATTGAAATCCAAACTATCAGATTCCGAAATCTGGCCGTCTGTCCATTGGAAGATTTCCGGATTTCTGGTGTTTCATTGGTGGATTTCAAACATCGAACCTTATAAAAGTCAGAATCCAACCAAAGTTGTCACTTCGGTCTTGACCTCCAAGTAATGTAAATAAAGTTTTAAAACCGCCACAGTTCAAATTTAATAAACATCTTACAAACGACATTGTTATCCAAACTTGAAAGTTGGTATGATAATGTATTTATGTCCAGTATTATTAACTCACTAGACACTGTTGTTGCCGAAATACTTAATACAAACTTAGAAAACTGCGTATGAATTGTATTTATTTTCTCCATCCTGACATACGTTTACAGTAGTCTACTAGATTTAAATCTGACCAGAATAGAAAGGATATATCGTGTACTAACCAGTTAACTTTAACATGGTGTATTTACAGGACTTACAAAGGTAATAGCAATGAGTAAGAAATTACGCTAAGTAATAAAATATCTAATGTAAATATATGTTCATATGCATTGTTTTCATTTGACAACTGACGTGTCTGTAATAAACTAAGCTTTTATACCCACGAGAAGATGACATCAGTGTTACTTCAAGTAGAAAAAGTAATAAACAGCTCGTGAGTGAAAGGTTTGAGAAAAGGCTGGTACATGTATTATCTATTCAATTATTATATTTAAAGAAAATACATCATATTGAAATTTGATAATGATACTAAAGTTATTTTCATAATAATTGATTGATTTGAAATTTATTAAATCATTTAACAGGGAAGTTTTCAAGCCTAAATGCGTGCTGGCCAGGAAGTTGCCATGACAGCCACGTCTTCAGAATGTCAAGTATTGGCAGACACTTACAAAGTCACAACCAAGGTACTTTTTATAATGTTTATAAATAATGAGTTATATGTTTATCAATGTATTTATTAATTAGAATGAAGCGATTTGGTAACGTTATATATGTATTATATCTAAGGCAATAAAAATTATATTTCTAAAAATAAATTATTAAATCGATTTACTACCAAATCATCGTTTTTCTCTATTCTGTAGTATAAACATCAACAGGGAGTATAGGATAACTTACAATTTATTAATTTCAGACCCACAAAATGGATACCTTTTAGGAGACAGTGGATACCCGTGCCGACCATTTCTTATCACACCCTTTTTACAGCCAAGTACGTACATATAACACATTTAAATATAAACTTAGTGGTAGCATATTGTTTTAAAAATTCGATCTTTTCATAATTTCTGTTGACATTTTGAGACTGGTGATCAAGAACAAACCGTTCATTTTGTAGGAAACGAGAATGAAGAGCGATTTAACAAGGCACACATTTCGACACGCAATGTAGTAGAGAGAGTGTTCGGAGTTTGGAAGAGAACCTTTCTTATCTTACATGGTGAAGTATGTCATATTTAATACACTTGTTCCAGTTGTATTTCAAAAAGTTCATGTCCTTTATAATTCTCTTATTGAGAAAATTGTCAATGACAATTACATTTGTAATGACATGTACATGTCCTTCTGTTTTACATTACATAATGAACATTCAAACCGCGCGATAAATTTTATTTTTATTTGCCGTGTTTGATACGTTCTTAAGATTTTACGCTACATTTAAAATTAAATTGACACCTTCTTTTGATTATAGATACGCTCTTGAAACCACATAAAGAGTCACTGCGAAGTTATTGTAGCCTGCGACCTCGCTTCTGCAACATTTAAGCTTTGAGACCTCACATTGAGAGAAGCAGTGACCCTCAGGCGGTGACCAGGCATCGCTAGATTGGAGAGTGTGACCAGGACCAACCCCAACAGAGATATTTCAGGGGCCTATGGATGGCAAAGGAGTTAGGCAGCACATTGTTCAGACATATTTCTAGGATAAAATATAGTTAGTAAGAACATTTTTTTAGGCAAATACAATCTATATTTCGAATTTCAAGTTTAACAAATTTTATAGTCCAAATACAATATTTCATTTAAAACATCAAAATTTAAACAAGTTCTGTCCTCAGAACAAAGCACCAAAGCATACATTAAATAGTTTCGTTTATATTAATCAATTTTATATTTCTCTATCAAAACATCAGCCAGCTGTGCAAATTTATTGTAACATTTCATTTGTGTCTCGGAGAGCTGGATCTGCCTCTCATAAAATGTCATCTGTAGATCCTTCAGTGTTCTGTAATATATAACAGAAATTTTGGCGTACATAACATATTTATATTAATGTTAAGTATTGTTCTTTTGCGACTAAAATAGATAAATACAGAATCCCTAAAGAAAGCCCAATAAATCTGCACGTTCGATATCTTATTTTATCCTGCCAAACCGGTATTCTACCATATCATGCCAAATCTTATCAAAACAATTACTGTCATATTCCAGCATATCAAATTTTGTCATTCTATTATGTTACATCATATCATATCCTATCACAAAGCCATATAACGATTTGACAAATTATCTATCATTACATTTTGATCTTTCTAGTTTAAAAAGTTCTTAAAAAAGATCAAAAACATATTTCTTCCAGGCTTACAGATGATGAGAACAGGAGCTGGGTGTGACGGACGTATTTTTAAATTTTGTGAAATGAATTTTAAATATATTAAAAATATCTTTTAACCTTTTCTGGTGAGTTTTGTTTTTATGCTGCCTCTTTTCATCCGACGTAACTGCAAATAAATTTTACACTTTATTAGATTAATAAAATTATTGTGAAATATCGTCATATATATCCCACTTTGAATGTAGGAGAGATAAATTTGATTAACTGACTAGATTGGGATTTTTTCTTCCTTTTTTTAACCCGTTATAAAATCTCACAAAACTGAAAATTAGGACAAAAGTTATGACGTTCCAGCTTTACTGGTGAAGGAAGACGACAAGTGTTCCTTCAATCATTATTTCACGCACGGGTGACTACTTGAGTATTACAACCGACCTTTCCATGAATCTCAAAAATTTATAAAATCAAACTAAGATCCACAAGCTTTAGTATGGTAGCAGATAGATGTTATTGTATAATGATATACTGCTACATCTAAGCTTTATTGAATTTGTAGATGTGATAATAAAAGATTTATAAGGAAAAACAAAATTTAGAAAATAATCGGCTTTGGAGCATTTGTTTGCAGACCCCTCTGGATAACTTGCTCTTTTGCTGTGTGAAAGTTTCGTCTGCTGTCACCGACATGGATACCATGTTCATGTTATCTTGAACATCTGGCAATATTTCATTTTGTAAAAGTCATGCAAAAAAGAAACATTTTTTGAATATGAATATTTTTTATAAAACAGGTCAACGGGCTGAGTTATTTGTGAATAGAGTTAGGTAAGGCAGGAATGTGATTAAATCGTTTAAAATGGTTGGTGCACACGTTTACTGTGTTTAATAATTGAATAATATCTATAAAGCCATTGTGTTTTATTTAATTCTTATAGCATATAACAAGTTTCAAAAAATGTTGAAAATGAAATACCTTAAATTACTTTAATCTGTATTACACATTTGTAAAAACCGCCCACTAAGATAAAGTGTTCTTATTCTGTGAATAGTGTGTAAACCGGTTTAAAATTTAAACCAAGTACTTGTATGCATGTGTTAACCATTTTGGAATGTAATATTAAAAATTATTTATTTTTATCATTTATCGGAACGTTATTGAGGATAATAAGTGCATAATCTAGGAAATGGATTTAGTTGAAATTTATTTTCGGAGCTTATTAAATTATGAAAAGGAAAATCAGAAAGATCCAGACACACCTTTTGTTAACGTCCCCTGCGGGCACAAGCTTAGAAGGTCACTCTTAGAAAGATTGTCATCAACAATGTCATAAGTTTGAATCATCAAAGTCTGAAAAAAAAACAATAAACACACATTTCATAAGATGGAAACGCTATACATGCATATGACTAACTTTGGGTGTTTTAATAAATTTATAGACCTTAGGTCAGGACAATGAAATTTGGAAATACAACATGTAAAACGAATAGTCAGTAGATTTACTTGTAAATAAATTAGACCCGACAGTGTACGTACTTGTTTGTCAAAAATATGTCAGTCAGGATTGATGAAGTAATTCAGGTTATGTACTCTTTGATATTTACTGTTGATACTAAAAGTTTTTTTTATAATTATTTTACACATATTCGATTAGATATTTACCTTGGTTTGTGATGACGGTGTCAGGCATCAGAACATACACCAATGGAATTGATGATGAGGTCTGGAACATTGCCCTTGCCACAGACTGAGATTGCTGCGACATCTCAGGTCTTGCCGGGTCCACCTCCCGCTTTCCTCATACTGCAAACTTCTCTGCAGATACTTCACTCTTAGCGGTCTTTAACTGATTGTGAACAAACATATTTTTTATATGTGACGTGAAATACATATTGTTTTGTATATATTACCTTTAATATTTTTAGAACAAATAGTTTAAGAAATACATCACAAACCAGTTTGCTTATATTGATAAAGGGAAAACTTTTGAAAACAAACCATATTCCTCCACTTTTCTTTAACTTGTTTGCTCGTTCGGGGGCCGTTCCCGCAAGCATTCACCTCCTCCGTAAGCCTCTCCCAGACCTTAGATACCTTTTGAGAAGCCCCAGGCCCTCCCTGTGCATGACTCGCTTTCAATGTAGGTAATTTAATCTTCATAAACTCTGTTATCACATCCGTTTCACGGAGATTGGACATTCTTGCTCTATTTACTTTTGTGGTGGATGCCATTTTTTTTGTAAATATTACCGTCTGACATTTGTTCGGGAAAATTACGTCACGTCGCAGTGCATCATCATTGTATACACACCGGTCTCTCAAATATCGACCTGTGTCTTACGACGCATTACTCACCCCAAATGAGGGTAAAAATGACTCCGACATAAAGAAGTCCGCGTAGGGATGACAATTTTATTTTATAAAACACTATATATCGTTTCAAGTGATTAAAATCGTTTATTGCTTCCAAGGGATCACTGTTTTCCAGATTTTAATATTGCAAGTGCTATTGATAGTTCGACTGTTACTATTTATTCAAATATTCAAAACTTCTTTCACTTTCGCTTTTAAACATACTATCACGCGTGCTGAACGAAACTGGGTTTGTAAAACCACTAATGGATTGTCAGATTGTTTGATGCATGTTTTGAGTAAAAATGATGCAATAGCTTTTTTGCCAACAGGGTATGGAAACCGTTTAATTTTTCAACTGGCCCCGTTTGCGTTTTGTTCTATCACTTCCATGTTCAAGCCGCCATGTAAAAAGTAGTGCGTTCCCATCATGCTTAGAGTGGTTTCACACAGGTCAGTAAGACCGGTGTACACAATGGGTGCATCATAGGTAAAATTACCACGGTTAAACTTTCGGTTTTGCGTGGTTAGGTAACTGCGTGGTTAATTTGTTTATACAATTCGAAAAACCTTGTGGTAACCTAACCACGATATATACCACGGTAATTAACTTACCGCGGTATATTTTAACCATCGTTTATACAATTGGCTGCAGATTGAATACACACAGGCTCATCTCATCTGGATGTAAGCTAGCCGCAATCACTTTTTTATGTTTGACGCGATTCAAACAAGATTTCCATTTTATCCGAAATTTCTAAGAAGTGATTTTCGGCACTCATACTGCGCTGAAATCGTGCTATATATACTAGCGACTCACGTCTGAATAGCCGTGTACCTGCTGCACCTGCATGCAAGCAAGCAATATTTAAGCTTGCTTCCGTTCATCATTCATGGTTTATAGGACATTTACTTGCAAACACGTTTTGTATATACAGTAGAATCCCTACTTAAGACCACCCCGGAATTAAGACCAACACTCTAAGACTATTATTTTTCAAAAGAACGGAATTTTCCGTTCTTTATGTTAATTGTAACATGTTCCAAGAATAAGACCATCTTAATTATCAATCACCTCAATTATGCATAATAATTAAAAAAGAGTGGTCATGAAATCCTCTATTAAGACCACCAAAAAATTGACTTAAGTGGTCTTAATTAAGGGTTGATTTAATTGGTAATATAATTTTCAAGGCAAATATATTTCATGACCACTCTTTTTGAATTATTATGAAAATACATGTTTAAACAATTATATTATAATATTCAAATATTACTATAAACTGATGTTATAATATTTAATCCTAATTAGTACATAAGACTGAAGATATTTAACATAAAAGATTAAATTTTCATAGTCTTGATTCATGTACGTATACGTAATTCACCTTTTAATTAAGAAAATCATTCTTTGCAACATAGAGAAAGTAACATTAAACCACTTCTCACTTTTATATAATTTTCCAATCATAACAGTTTAAAATTTAACACCTTGTTTCAGTCCGCTTTAAAGAATTGAAGCAGATATATGGATCTGAATAGGTATTGACTGGAATCACAGTTGTCTCACTAGTGGGGTAAGATGAATTAAACAATAAACTGGGACTGAAACTGATGATCTTAAAAGTGGAAAAGTGGGGCGGTCTGAATAGTGGATCATGTAAGCATTAGCATAAAGAACAAAAGATTCCATTCTTTAAAAATTAATCTTATTTAATAATTAATCTTCCGAGGGATCACTTTGTTCTCAGATTTTTAAAGAGGGATGGTCTTAGTTCCGGGATGGTTTGTAGTGGGGATTGTATTGTTTTGTATTCTGCAATTTCATATGAACGCAGTAGAATCGCCTTGAGAGCGCAATGGTCGCCGTGACAGTGTCGTGAAGTCGCGGTAAGAGCGTTTCAGAAAAATAAAGCTCCGTTAATGCACCGTAAACACGCAGTATAAGCGCGGTAGAGACGCCGTAAATCTGCGAACAAGCGCCGTGGATAACCACGGCGTTCATTTGGCGATCCTTCTGCGCTTTCACGCTGCTCCTATTGCGTTGTAGGTGATGCTACTGCGTCCTTACTGCGATCCCACAGCACTTGTATCAGAACGCCGAGTGCACACCGTACAATCAAATGGGCATTAGATATTCCAAGCCATACCTTCAAAATACTTTTCTGCTAAAGTTATAGGGTATAAAAAGAGGCGAACGGCTGATGACGTTACTAAAATTTTGATGACACTCAAACTTAAATACACAATAACTTTAACAGAAAAGCATTTTTGAAGGTATGGTTTTAAATATTTAATGACGAAATGTTGACGTTTACGAATCGTATGATAAAAGGATTTATTATCATGAGAAAATATAAGTTTTTGTGACTTAAACATAAAAATGCCGCATCTCATCGGATAGTGTGGTTATTTTCAGTCAAAATTCACGTGAAGTAAACCTTGGACAGGGCCAGAATTTTGTTAGTATGCTCCTTAGGATGTTGACTATGAATCCATAACATTGATTTACTCGAACACAGTTGGGATATGTTAAAAATAGAAGAATACTTACCGTCCGTCAATTTTGTTTCGTACGCCGACATGTATATACCGGTACAGCTGTCGACGTTTGAACTGCTGTCTGCCCATTTGATTGTACGGTGTGGAGTGACGGCGTTTGTTTTGAGCATGCTCAAAATGCGCGCCGTCGGTCGGCGTTCTATGCGATGCCACTACTGCTACTGCGGCGATGCTGTGCTTACTGCGCTCACCTCGGCGATCTAAATTTTCTTTGGACGCCGTAAGAACGCCGCCCTTGTGTGACAGGGGTATCAACAACGAATATTGTTTATGCCACCAGCTAGAAAGATATTTATACCCGATGGGACAGCATTGTTCAATTATTTATTTCTGAATTGACAAACATTTTTTTCCAGACATCTATCAATCACTACATACAAATTTCATTTCATTTGCAGCTAACTGAACAAATGGAAAACCACAAAGTGGAAAAATGCGCCGTACGTTAACATTGATAATTTGTAGGCCATACGTTATCATTTCCGGAGAATGCCCCAATAATAATATTTACAGCGGTAAATATAGTAAGAATGGGCCTGAATGCTTAGATGACGACATACTTCAACTTTACAAAGTGGTTTCAGTTAATATACATATGTGTAAAAGAAACTGTAAATTTGAAAAAAGAAGCCGTACGTTCTCACGATCAAACCGGTGGAAAATTCTCTCGCTTCGATTCTAGTGACGCACATTTCAAAAGAAGTACGCTACAAACTGTTCTTACATTTATGCGTGATCAGTCTGAATACATACTCACGTGACAGGAACAATATTTCGTGTGTATTCGAAAAAAAAATACATGGGATTTTTTAAATATGGTAAAAAAGATCAACAAAAAAGGCGACGCTCAAAAGAAGGGGTTACCGTTCTGAATCGGCAGGAACTATTAATGATTTTTATGTTTTTTATTTTTATTGGCGTAAAAAATTCAACTCCGTGACGATCTTTTAAAAAGGGTTTTGATATTTAATTTATCTAATTTGAAAAGTTCAGCCTAAAATATTTCTTGAGTATCGGGCTTTATTGTTTTTCCCCTACCGACTTAGAATTTTTGGGGACTGAAAATGCTAAAATTTTTATATTAAAAATAAAACGCAAATTTTTTAATATGTATTGTATTAGTTAAATTTGGTATTTAAAATATAATTATAAATTAATAATATAAATTTGGGAAAAACAAGGTTCTTTTCCTCAATATAAAGATCAGCAGACAGATTTTAAGTAGGAATATGCTTTCCATTATCTTATGATAGACATACGCAGTAATTGTTGATACGTCTGAATATCTTTTTATCTAAAATAAACAGACTGCAATGTGTCAAGATATTTTGTAGTCATGGTAAATACAGACATTTCGGATATATTGATCATTGTATGTCTACGACTGTTGCATATTTTTGTTTGTTTCATTTTACGCCTTTTCCCAACAGTATTTCAGTCATAAAGGCGGGTAATTTCATAACCATCGTTCCTGAAGAGTTACATTAGTACTCAAAATACACTTCCTCCGCGCTAAAACTACCAAAAGCATCTATCGGGGATAGAACCCACGCCAGAGAGGTAATCCTGGATTACGAAGTCATCGACTCTAACCTCCTCGACCATGGAGGCGCTTACCTGTTTGCATTTGAAATTTCAATTGTCTTCTTAATATTTGTTTTCTTTGTCTGCAAGAACTTTTCGTTTGAATCTGTTGTAAAATTATTATCCTATCTAAGTTATTAAATTTATCTCTAATTTGTAAAAGATCGACAGTATGATTATTTACAAAAACGAGAATAAAAGATCAACAATGCAAAAGGCAACCTTCACAGGACGCAAGCCCCCACACACCTCAGCAGGGCA
Organism: Ruditapes philippinarum; assembly: GCF_026571515.1. Lineage (NCBI taxonomy): Eukaryota > Metazoa > Mollusca > Bivalvia > Venerida > Veneridae > Ruditapes > Ruditapes philippinarum. Next base: position 107,577 of record NW_026859258.1, read on the forward strand.
CCCAGAAGGTACAAAACCGGAAATGGACATAAGGGCGAAAGGAGGACACGTAATGCTGTGAAATAACAACTCCATTTTTCCATCAGGGTTTGGGAAAAAATTTTAAAAAATTTTTTTATTTCTAAAATTTAAATTTCCCCATTTCCTACATTCCATTCCAATCCTTCCCCTTTTAAACTAATATTTTGTAAACACTCTTCCAAATTTTTATGGGAATTTTAATTTTTAAAAAAAATAAAAAACCAAAAAATTTTAAAACTTTTGAAAAATTTGAAAAAATGAAATTTTAAAAAAAGACCCGTAATTTTTTGAACGGTTTTGTTTGCAAAACTCATTTTGGGAAATTTTGAAAAAAAAAAATTTACCCGTGTTTTTTTCCATGTTTTTCTGTTAATTTTATTTTAACTTTTTGAAAAAGAAAAAAAAATGTATTTTATTACCGAATTAAAATTTTCAATTGGGGATAATATATTTCAAATTTTTATAATTACCTATTTCCTTTCATAACATATAATCATTATATAAATTTTTTTTTTTAAAACCAAAAAACTGGTCATCTGACAATTTTTACTGTTATTACAATTTGGGGGGTTTGGATTTTAAAAAACGCCACAAAATGTTTTTAATTTATTTCATGTTTCCCGAATCTACACCCCTAAAACAGGCAAAATTTCGTGGGGTTTTAAATTTCGAAATAAAAAAACCATTGGGAAAATTTTTAAATTAAAATTTATAACGGGATCAACAAGAAATTTTCCGAGCTTAAAAAAGGGAAAATTTTCCTTTTTGAATCGTGCCCGGAAACATAATTTATTCGAATTTTATTTTGAAATTTTTGGCGTTAAAAAGTGTTAAAATTTGTGACAGACCTTTTTTAATAGGCGGGGGAGGGGAATTTTTATTTTTTGAATTTTTGGGTAATTTAAAAATTTTCAGCAAAAAAATTTGCTTTATATCGGCCTTTTTCAGTTTTTTTTTTTTTCAGGGTTTTCAATGAATTTCGGTTTTTTATTTAAAATTTTTTTAGAAAAAATCCTTTATTTTAAAAACATTTAGGAATTTAAAAAGTTCAAAAAATAATATTTTTGGTTTTCAGAAATTTTGTAAACAACCTGTGAAAATTTAAATTTTCAGGGCAATAAACACTTTTTCGACTTTTTATAAAGCGGGAAAACAGGAAATACAGAATTTCCCTAAAAAAACCCAACACCCACCCAAAACTCGCTTTTTTAACCATTTAAAAATGGTTAAAATAAAAAGATCAAAAAGGTAAGGCGACCCTTTCAAAAGCAACCCCCAAAAGACCAACAAGGACTGGGAAGGGCTCAGGAGGACCCCGAACAAAAAAAGGACAAAGGCACACTCGGGCCCGGGCATGACTGAAGTTTTCCCTATCAAACAAACCAAATTTTTAAAAAAATCATAGAAGACAAAGGTGTAAAAAAATCATTTTAAAATTTTTTTAAAAATTTTTTGCTGTCAGGGTTCTTTTTCTATAAATCCAATTTATATTTGTCTCAATACTCTGTGAAGTTTGTTTCCATTTAGTGCTTATTGATTTTTTCCACAAGGGTTGAAGCAACGATTTTTTTTGTAAATGTAATATATTCTACATATAATTATATTTACAAATTTGGGCAATCATTTTTTCCTGCGTAATGATAGTGCGTTAACAAAGAAACATTTAAGAGTTGTTTTTTTTCTATTCTCCCAAACATGTCGTTACTTTGAATGAGTATCCGATTGTTTGATTGTCTAGTGAGTTACAAGAATACTCATATAATTCTTGAAGATTTGTGAACAATTTTACACAAAAGAAAGTCAGCACGACGAAAAGCCAGATTAAAGGCAATTCTATTCTTGAATATGAATTGTCTGTCATTAAAATAAAGCAATTTCTTTAATTTTAGGTAACTCGAAATAAGAAATATGTTACATATTTTAAAATTAACAATTTCGCATTTCTTAAATATTTATTTTTTCAAAGGAAAAATGAAAAATAAATTTAAAAAAAATTTTTATCTTTTCATTTTTGTTTCATTACATAATTATGTAGAAATAAGTATTTTTATAATAAGGGGTATTTATCTAAAAAATTGTAATTTGTTATAAATTTAAAACCGGTGTTAGGAGCGTGAGAGATGATGCATTTTCTGTAACTTTTATTTAATCTCAAACAAACCGTTTTTCTGCAATTTTCAGTAATTTGTTAATATAAATTTTTCACCTTTTTTCCAGTTTTTTATACAGTTGCTGACAAGTAGAACTTTTAAATGTATCATAGAACTTTTTTTGCTGTTCGCAAGTAAGATTATTTAATAATCTCGGATTTTTCCCAAAATTGTCCCTTCAAGTAAATTTTGAATTTGTTAAGCCGGTGCTAGGGGCGTGCGGACGGTAGTTTGCACTTAACAGTACCGTCCATGAACAGGCTGCAAATCAAATATGAAAAAACCAAGATCAAACAAGAAAGGCGGCGTTCAAGAACGCAAAACCCCCATATGACCCAGCAACAAGAACCACAATGGAAATCTGGGGACCCAGGTGGACCCCAAACATAAAAAGGAAGCAGGCAACGACGACACGTTAATCAATTTAAATGATTAATAAATAAATTAAACGAGCCTGCCAAACATTTTCATTTTTTATTTTTCCCTTTTTTCCTATTTTTTTAATTTCTTTGGGGGGGAAACTGTCTTGAAGATATACGGAATGAAATTGTGCTTTTGCACTTTTTGTTTTTAGTTACATGCATTTTAAATGGAAATATGTTTGTCAACAACTTGGTATACTTATCGTTTGGTTTTAAAGATCCGGTATGTTTTGTGATTGTTATTGTTACTGTGCGTATACCACACTTGCAAAAAGTTATATATATATATATATAATTATGCAAATAAAACAATTTTCAAACTTCAAAGAATATGTAAAATGTGTACTGCAAATATTTGTGCACATTATATTTAATTAATAAATAAATGACATGCATTCATTTCTTATTGGAAAATTCGACTTAGAATTTATAGAAAATAAATTTCTAATTACCTCCCTTTATTTACATGAAATGTTAAAAAATGGGTTATATCTTTATAAATAAGTTTTTTGAACTTTCAATATTTACAAATTTTTAATTTGACACTATTTATGAAAAAATCCATAAAAAAAAGTGTTACGAACTTTAAACGATTTGTTTTAAATAACAAATTGGGGAAAATCAACAGACAAAAGTCTAGTGTGTATTTTTGCTTTCCATTATCTTATGACAGGCATAACCAGTAGTTTCTGATTCGCATATACATCTACAAATCAACCATAAACAACACTACATTAAATATAGCTTTTTTAACCCTCCAGTAAACCAGGGCTGCCAACAGCAAATTGCAAAATCAGAGGAAAATACGCCGGGGGTCAAGGGGGCTGCGCAAGCTCCTGGATTCTGATGATTTGGTATGCCCTAAAATCAATTTCCTGGACTCTAAATTTGACTTCCTTGGTTGCCTTTAAAGCTATTCAGAGACACTTTAGTTGAACTTCAGGTTTTCATCAGCCCTCAAAACAAAGCTTACTCTGAACCTAATCACCTACAGACCATTCAGCATGATATTTGGAACATGAACCCAAGATAATCCTCTACAATCAATTGCTAAAGATCAGTCTGGGGAGACAAACAAACAGCATATTTTAGAAAGTACAGTACTCCACAAATAGAGATTAATCCATGTAGTTGGATTCTTTGATAATGGCACAGACACTCTGACAAACCTGAATTAAAAGCCTTATGTTCAATCTAGCGTTTCCCATAATCTACCTTCAATCAACCAATAACAGGTGTGAAAAATAAGTTTGCACTATGAGTTTTCATTTTTTATTTAAGTCAATTGAATAATGGCATAAAATGTCAACAAAATAAAAAATAAAACAAAAAAATAAATAAAACTGGGACTAGTTTATAGCAATGTCATGTGAAGTGTTATGACTAGGCGATGGCTAAGAAATCTCAACATTTAGTACTATTCACATTGTGCATATTAAAATATATAGTATCTCGTACTATAAATGCATACATGTATGTAGTAAGCACTATTATAGTATCTGGTACAATTACATGATAAATGATATTACAGCTTTAAACTGTGACAAATGCCAATGAAAGAACCTGGCAATATTTTCAAACATGCATGGCTTGGTATAAATTAATACTGAATATCAGAAAGAACAGTCTTCTCACATATATATAAGTGAACTAAAGCAATTTTATCAAAATGTCAGAATAGCTACACTTGATTTCTCAATGTAAACAAAGAGTCTTTAGACTGTGGTTCATACATACATATAGTTAAATATCATATACATGTAACAGCAAAACATACACATGTGATCAGAGTTAATGGCATTCAATATTAAAATGATGTCTTCAAGTTATCAATATTAAAATATGTAGTACTGATCGCTAATTTCATCAATCACTAAATGGCAATCACAATTTGAATATAACAGCAAATCATTATTGATATGCATCGATCTATCAAACAATGTACATATCAATGGCTTAGTCAGCAAAACAGCAAAAGGACATCATATATGTACATGTATAATGTTCTACATGTCAACAATTTGTATTCAGATATTCTTGTCATGAACATAAGATCTATCCAGATATCTTCCTCTTCTTAGCAAGTGCCAGCAGTTTTTCCTTCATCACACGTTTCTTTGCTCTGGCCATTTCTGCCTCAACATGATTGTCATAGTCCATTTTGCTCACATTTTGTATTTGCTCTTTCACAGATTTCACTGATTTCAGTTTTTTACCCTTCTTCTCCCTCTTCTCAGCTTGCACTTTTTTGTAACGCTGAGCAGCCATTCGCATTTGTACACACATGTGTTTGTCAATTTGAGCATTCTGGTTCACATCCTTCTTACTGAAGTATGCCATGGCTGTTGTGTGCCTGGCCTTAAGGGCATAGCGCACAGTCTGATAGGCGCTGTATGTCTCCACCTCCATACTTGCAGCTTTACTGTCAACAATATCTCCTAGACAATTGAAAGATGATTCCACTGCAGGCCCATGGAATATCGACAGACATGCTGTTGCTACTTTACACAGAAGGGGGTAGCTTCCCTTGGCTTGGACTCTAGCCCACCACTCTACCACATTATTGTTCACATCCGAGATGGTGTTATCTGTGCTGTACTGCAAGAGTTCCTTTCTCACTCCCTCCTCCTCCCCTTCATTCAACAAGTGTTGAAAGTCCTCTAAGGCAAGGCGCTTTAGCATTTTGGTTCCTTGGGAATGGTTGGCCAGAGCAGGGTCAATAGCCGCTAGTGACTTTAATGTCCTATTGTTTAGTGGCAGTGTTTTCTGCATTTGTGCAGCACATTGAATGAACGCATCCTGGGCCTGCGACAAGAATGTTCTGACATTGGAGTCTTTTTTATTGAGCTTCATGATTATCTCTTCTGCGGCTGACCCAATGTACATGGACATTGGGTGCAGCACTTCTTCAGGGTTGCCAAAGGTCATTGTCTTTGCTGTCTTTGGTGTGAGGGTGACCAAGTGTTCAGCTTTCATAAAGCAGGCCAGGAACTCTTTGAAGGTCTTGAACTGCTGCTCATGGAGTTGGTGCACTAAGGTGTCTGCACTCTGGAAGAGCAGAACATACTGCTTCAGGATTTGCATCTTTGAGGTGTAGAACGACAGTTGGAGTTTTGTTGTTATATCTGTCATCAGAATCTTGAGGCACATCCGTTTCTTCCTCTGCTTTCCATCATCAGTCATCTTCTTTGCGGAGATTTTGGCCTGCAACTTCTTCACCCCATCGGCACTGACACCTCGATCTGCAAAGATTTTTTCTGTAACTTCCTTGTACGTCTTCTTATCTTCATTGCTTAGGAACGGGTAGTAGAAAATGACGTAGGCGTCATACAGCATTGTGGTTTGCAGTGAAATATCATAAGCTGATAGCCATCTATGGGGGATAAACCTGGCTGGCTTGCTGTACTTGATGCTGATCATCCCACAGATTTCTTCCAAAAACTGAGCATATTCCGAGCAATATTGGAAATCAGCATGCAAGTCATTGAAGAGACTTTCCAGGTACCGGGCAAATGGTTCACACAATTTTTTGGAGCTGTTGTGAATGTGGTGGCATGAATCTCCATCTACATCAAGAAGGTGAGGAGCTTTTTCTCTGCGTAGTCTTGTTTCCACACCATTTTTGTTCCCTCTCATTACACCACAAGAATCCATCAGGACATTAGATTTTTCCACGGAATGTCATTACCTTCAATAGCTTTCACAATTTCCTGGAATATAGACTCAGAATCAGTCTTTCTAATTTCAACAGAGTCCAGGTGTTCAATCTTAACATCATTTGTTTCAGAGTCATAGAAAGAAACCAGCATTGTCAGTACCTTCTTCTTGTTTGAGCTGGTGGCTTCATCCAGGTTCAGTGAAAATGAACATTTTCTTAGTTTGCTAATGAGTTTCTGTCGGAATCCTTCAGCCAACCCATATTTTGTTTTGTAGGCAGCTGCTGTCCTATCCAGTTTCACCTCAGACAGAGCTTTTTGGTCTTTAGCAAGTGTTTTGGCCAGGTTGGTGATGGTTGGAACATATGACAGTGGCATACCATGTTCTGTGACAACTGCAAGTGTTGTTGCCTGAAGTTATAAAAAATGTTAAATTTCATAAAATCATAATTGTTCTTACAAAATCATGAAACTGTTATTATGTGTTATTATGTGTTTAAGAAACAGATTTAACAGCCTTTCATAGTGATAAATTACTTGCATTTATAAATTCTCGTAAACCTGTCAAAGAAATTGGGTTTCTTTGCCGCCATTTCAGGGTTTACTTAATTGCAGTGAAAATATTGATGTATTCTTTGCATAAAAGTCTAAAATATGAAAGCCAGACATCTAGCCAATTTTTTGGTTCTTAAGATTTATAATGTAACAATTGCCCATATTGTTTTATTTTAAATTCTGTTAGATCTTGCAATTCATCATGATCATGATGCTGGCAGATAAATTACTGATAGTCTGTGAGTTAATTTTTAATTTTATGAATGGGATATTACCTCTGCATTTGAAATTCTGTCTCACATAGGATTGTGTACTGGAAAATTTCCTGACGGGACACTGGATGTCGATGGGGAATTGCTAGCTTGTGGCTCTCCTGCATATTGTTTGAACATCGAGTCAACCTATAAACAGACAACAAGACAGTATCAGAATTATTCTAAATCAAATTCATAATTTCATTAGACTCTAAACTGTTATCGTAAATCCATTTTGTGAAAGTATTTAACACCCGAGATGATTTACTTTGTTTGTTTTTGGGTTTTACGCCGTTTTTAACTGTAGTTCAGTCATATCAAAACGGTCAGTAAACCTACGCACCGTTCCTTGGCAAACATAGGCCTCCGTACCAGTACACCCGAGATGAAAAGATCATATAATTATTTATTTAGATATTTATTCTCAGTCAGTATCTGTACAAACTGTCACGTTCAAGCCATGAAATGGACAGTGGAATGCAAATAATAATCAATCATTGCCATTGGCTAGAATTATCAATAACACAATTGACCAAACCTCACCTTGTAAGATTGGCGGGACTCAAATTACAGTTTCACATGTTTCGCACTTTTGATGTGTTCAATCAGGCTTATCATGCCACGAGAGCCATAATTTATGACTTTGCTGCAAACCTTGCAGCGAGCCTGTCCAACAGTTTTTATCTTGTCAAAACAGTCACCAATTCGGACGTTTATTTTCGTTTCCCCTTGTTGAATGTCTGTTGTTTTTTCCAACCATCCAAATTTCCATTGGTTCTTCACCCTTGCGTCAACTTCTTTAATGAGCTGGGTGTCCCGATCGGCAATTGTCGTCATTTTTTCAATTGTTCATTCTTAATTTTCATTAATATCCGACATTTTGACGCATTTGAGAACAGACAAGACGACAATGTAAACTGTAATTTGATTGGTTATTCTAAAATAGAATGCCGGAAAAGACTCGACATGACCAATGAGAAAAGCGCTTACAGACGTACCATAGGCGGCTAGCGTAACGATAAAAGCCGAAGCGTGCCGGTTTTTGGGTACTGTATAAAATATGACGAATGAATTTATTGTCTTTGTCATCAGAAATTCGGTCCATACCCCCTCGAAAATTTTCTCCTCAAATTTACATCGATCTCAAAAATGACCCAGGAGCTCACGAAATCCGCGGATTTCCGCGGATCCGCGGAAAATCGGCAGCTCTGTAAACGCAGGATCTTTGATAATTCATTCATTTTATGTCTAACACTGTTGCATGAAATGTCAAACTATATTTTAAATACATTTGTCAGTGACTGCAAGAAATTACGTTTGCTTATTTTGCCAAACCTGTATGCTGCTCCGAATCCGTAAAAAGGTCGGAAAAATATTAACAAGTATTATATGCCTAGTCTCTATTTCCACGTGTCAAAATAAATACAATTAATTCTTACTTCAGAATCTGCAAGCATCTCATTTCATCATCCTAAGTGAGGTAAGATCATCTACAAACACTGTATGTATCAGTTGTATAATAATCAAATACAAATTGAGCACTTATCTTAGGTCAAAGTATGCATTATAATATGCTGTGTTATTATCAATTTAAAATAATTTTACAAGATTTTACTGGTTTTAATTGCATATGATCGTCCTATGCGATAGTTTCTTTTAATTTTGGTTTAGTTTGATTTGTCCTAAGTCATGTTATCTGCTTAAAGAAATATAAAAGACGAATATGTGAATGTTTAGGGATTCTGAATATTTAATTCTAGTGACGTCATAACCTTTTCTGGTATAAAGAGCTTGTGCACGATTATATACATAATATTATTATGTGCATGAATTATATAAAAATGTTTCCGCATGCGTTGGCAATCGTAGAAAGCACAATTCTGACAGCAACACTTTCGTATTATAGCAATTTTCTGTATTCATTGTAAATATATGAATGGCATGACAACGTTAATGTTGCAACACAGTGATGAAAGACCTTTCTGAATCATGTCAGAGAAACATTAATGACATGATGTATTGTTCTATTATTGACGTAAAAGTGTCAACAGTTGATAAGATTTGGTGGCATATTCTGATATAAAGAATGAATCTGAATTGAAATCATCAACATCAAATATAACTGAAAAAGAACGAAAGAATCTTCATCAATTACGGGACGTATTTGAAAATAGTGCTTAAATGTTTTCAGTTTTTAAGTCAAAAGTTTCTTGACTGAAAGTATTTGTAATTTCATTAATTATTGTATGATGCATCATAAATTTGTGTATTTCTTTAGCTCACCAGTTCCGAAGGTTCAGGGTGAGCTATTGGTATCAAAGGGGGATGCTCCGTCGTCATGCGTCAACAATCATCTTCTCTGAAACTGATGTGCAGATTTACCTCAAATTTGGTCTGTAGCAGCCTTGTGACAGCCACACTTAAATTTGCTTATGCCGTTTCAATTGACCCCTTTTAGGGGTCAACAGAGCTAAAAATAGAAACACCTTTAAACATCTTCTACTACTTAATTTATTAATGGATGATCACCAAAATTTGTCTGTAGCATTCTTAGGTAGTCTTTTTATCAAATTTGCTCATTTTCATTTGATTGGCCCCTGTTAGGAGTCTCTAGAGCTACAAATAGAAAAAAAAACCTTTGAACATCATCTTCTACTGAAATGATTGGTGGATGATTACCAAACTTTGTCTGTAGCATTCTTAGGTAGTCTTTTATCAAGTTTACTCATATTAATTTGATTGGCCCCTTGTAGGGGCGGCTAAAGCTAAAAATAGAAATACCTTTAAACGTCTGCTTCTACAGAACTAATTATTTGATGATCACACAATTTTGTCTGTTACAGTAGCATTCTTAGGTAGTCTTTTATCAAGTTGTTTCTGGTGAGCGACGCGGGGCCATCATGGCCCTCTTGCTTGTTGAAAATATTGGTGTTTTTTACTGTTGTTGTTAGCATGACAACTGAGTGTTAGCTGTACATTATTATATGAAAAGTGAATAATGTACTTACATTTTTTATTTTTAAGACAAAGCAAATAAATATAATGGTATATGTCTTTGTACAAGAGCTTTGATATTAAGTTAATATCATCAAAATTTAAACAGTACAGTACGCTGGAGAAGATGCAAACATGAGTTCAGATAAAAGTTTGGGTTCTAGTTCTTTTATATTGTTTGTCATTACGTATATGATGCACATGACCGGCCATTGTTTACCTTTCCTGTCATTTAATTACATCTCTTATGTCTGGACAGGGACTTTGATTCTTTCATGCAAGGAAGTTATCCAGCTAGCTTACGTAACTTCGGTGGTTCTACTTAGGTTCCCGTTTGTACCTACAATGAACGAAAGGGTATCTTCCTCCATCTGTAAAGCCAGAATATTGTAACATATATTGAGTCAGTGTGAAGTACAATCCAATCAAATAAATTCAAAATTCTTACGTCAGTATGTTGATAGATAACTTGATGTTCGAGTTAGCTTTATCTTAACTTTTTTATACGATTGACCTTACGTTAACATTCAGTTTAATATGCTGTTTTACCATACACAATAAACAGAGAAATTTATTCACATGTTATTGAAGCAAAATAGCTTATTGACATTCAAAGCTGTTTGTGTGCCAATGTCTATTTCATCACAAAGTAGTATTTGACTATGTTCTTATTGTTTCACACCGAGCCTATATATTGTAAGCTATAGTATGGGCATAATCACGATGATGAAAAAAGAACATTTTTACAAAATGGCTGCAAAATTATTATTTTTATTCTTCTGAACATCCCTTTGTAGCTACGGCAATGTGCATTTTCATTTTCCGCCCCCAAACAGTTATGCCTACACGTTGCTATCTTTTAAGCTGCGCCCCTGAGTTCATCTGTTATTACACTTCGGTAAAGATGTTTAGATGTTTGTTTGTAATAACTGTCTCAACCCATGTCATATAATGTCTGACGCATTTATAATATTATGGTTATTGTATCTTATTCAACAACATAGTTATACAGGGAAACCGTCCAAAACTAAATTCCTAGACGTTCGGACAGTGTGAAAACATTTTGGGACGGAAGATACAAAGACTGGACACAAATAACCAGAAGGCTATGTAGATTTAACACTTTATTCTCATTCATGGAATATACACGTATATCAATGTTATATACAACAATGCGATTCTCTGAAATTAACATATACACAAACTAAATACTTATTGCAACGCATTTAAAATAAAATACAATAAATTGTCTAAAATAATAATGTTAATACAAATCGTAAATATATGATGGAACCTTTACAATTATAGACTGAAATCTATGAAAATAATATTGTCATTTTATATTCCCGCAAATAATTCCGTTTATAATTAAATTCACGGCGAATAGTTCATCATCATTTAATAATGATTGAATTTACTATTGAAATTCAATCATAATAAATAACTAGCTTACCGATTATAATCTCCTTTCCATTGGAAAACATCATTAAACAAATACATCAACAAATAGCACTTCCACCCAAGGCAAAACAACATATTAAAGTAACGGTTAATGACGTCACCGTAAAACAATTTAATTACGTCTTTTTACGGGAAACAAAATAAGACGTTTCGTTTGGCGGAAATAGTGAAGTTTTCTTAAATTGAAAGAGTGAAACAATGTCTTTATTAGTAAATACTATCGGACAAATCAAATACGAAAATTATGTGATTATAAATTAAATAAATTTACAATTAGGAACTACAATTCTTACAGACTATGTATGGCTGTACATAATCTTTGTGTGATATAAAAAGATCTTTGTTCTGTAGTGCTAATATCTTGTTCCGTACCTTATAAAACATAAACATCAATGATGAGTAATGCTCAAATAGACATTATTTTTAGCATACTCTTCATCTTTTAATAATGATATGCTGGATAAATATCGATACCACCTACGCATGATCGTTCGAGTTATCGCTTACCAAAACTATTTTGGGTATAGTTAATGGTAATCATTTGGCATAAGGTTTCTGTAGCTGTCTAGGGATTAAGGTTATTTAGTGAACGCATTATCTTTATACGGCTGTTTTATAAGATAATGTTTATTTTATTCCGTAAAGGCAGACAAAACTATACCATTGTCTGAACAGTTTGAAAATTTTATGTTCCCCAGTTTGATTGAAATATATCTTGTTATCATGAAAGTAGTTCAAAAAGATGCAATGCAATATATATATATATATATATATTATATATATATATATATATATATATATATATATATATATATTATATATATATATATATATATATTTGTTTTTTTCTGTAGCTTTTACACCATTAGTATATGCACGTATCATTGACAATATTTCAGTTAGAGTACATTTTAATTGTAACAGTTATGAGGTAACAGTTATGAGGTACACATTCTCTAAAACAGTGTTGCAGAATGACTGCAAATATGAAATGACAGCAATATTAAAAAGGTCACAGTCATATTGAATTAGTATTAAGAGGTAATCGTCCATATATTTCCTTTGTAACATAAATAATATTAATTTAAACATAAACTTACATTCTGCTCAATACGCGGATAAATAATACGCCGATAGGAACAAATTTTCTAAAAATTATAATGATATGCCTAGTTTGATATAGAATCATCTAACGATAATGAATTCAAGAATATGAACGTGTATTTTGACCATTTAAAAAGTGTTTAACAATATTGAAATATATGTACAGTTTAACAAACACATAAGAGAAATAACCGGTTGAATAAAGAGACAGCTTTGAAAGTGTTCGGCATTAATTTTAAATGGATAAACACCACTGTTCTACAATATATAAATTTTGACATGCAAGTAATAACTTTAAAATAATATTTGAGAATTTTTACAATTCTAGACATATTTATTACCCTAGCGGCGCTTTGAATGTCAAAACAATGCATTATAAATTCTGAAATGGTAGAATTTAAGGGATAAAGAAATTCCAGACGACGGTTGTATAGTGCAATTCAATTATATTCCATATAAGCTAACGGACAATTTTTTATATGTAGACATTTTATGAAGCAACATAAAGAGGAACATCTTTCGGACTTAATATGATTTGTATAAGAGAGTTGAAATAGTCATCATTTTATCCTCTTCTGATAATGTTACTCTGCAGCTTTTTTTTTCTCCATCAGAAATTGCCTGGAATATAGCAAATTATATAAAATACAGAAAATATGAATCCCTGTATAAAACAAAATGTTCCGAGATAAGTTAGCACAAAAAAAAACCGTCGGAAACAGAATAGATCTGAAGTATAATTAAATACACGTTTATATAAAATAAAGAAAAATAAAATCCCTAAAGAACGCCAAAATGACAGAATTAAAAATGTTGCAAGCACAACGGTTTGATCGAGCCCTTCATGGATGGTCCTGGAAAATGGAAGTTGTATATAAGACTCATATATATCTATACCCTTTTCTATAATGATAATAAATGGTCAAAATAAATTGCAGTTATTACATTTATTAAAGAGGCATACAAATAGTGCTGAATAAATTAGGTATTCTGTAGAACAATGTCATATATATTAGCAAATTGGATTATATTATTCAAACAGTATTAAGGACATCGCTGTTTTGTCTTTAGTGGTCCTTTGTTGTCTTTGGTGGTCCTGTGTTGCTGGTTTGGGTAGAGGTTGCGTTCCTTGATCTTGTTTTTCATGTTTTGACATTGTTTATCAGTAAAATACATTGCATGTTCGTATTGCTTTTCTATATATCTATATCAGGTCATTTTGCTATTGCTGTGACTAAAGGTTTTTGAAATATTACATATACTTGTGTTACCAATCCGTTTACACCAGTGCAACGCTGTCCGCGCTTTTAGCTCAACAGCGCAGTTTCTCTTCGAACTTTAAGTCTATTTGTGTTTTGTCTCTCAATATAGTGGAATAAACAGTCGATCACTTGCGGAGAAATTAAAAATTATTTTTGATTTTTTATCCAGCAGGAGTATGAAATATTAATATGAAATACACTAAAATGCGTAAATAAGAAACAAATAAAAAATAATTTATATGAAGATGAATCTAATAAAATTATGCAGTAATTTTTAGTAAAATTTACCCAAATTGAATGCAGTTTGGAACAACCCTCATGATATCGATAATCACATTCAACCGGATATCGATGATATACACTACTTATTTGTCTGCGATGGTCTGGTTTCAATTACGGTCAAATCAGTATGAAAATATTAGTCAGCCAATAGCTGGTCAGCCCACACAGAAACGCAGACTAACTCGGCCATTCCAGCAGGTTAAGGGTTAAACAAGACTTAAACTTGTGAAATTGTTTACATGTTTGATGCATTCATATCAATGGTCCTGTGGTATCTAAATATAAAAACTTTTAAAACACGAGTTATTTATACGTTAATATAGTCCTTAGTTTGGAACAATTAAAAAATCTGGAAACAAAGTGATCCATCGGAAGCATTAATAAAGACACATTAAGCCTAAACTAGAAATGTGTCCAGAGGACACGGATGCCCCCACACGCCACTGTTCTGTCAATTTTATGACTCTAGGTCAAATACTTTTTGGACTACATGTGCCACAAGTTGAAAACTAAAAATCAACAAAGGGCCATAATTCTGTTTAATTTGGTCGCAGCAAAAATTCCTTCCTTTACTACCATCTACACATTAAAGTTGTTAATCCCTGGAAGTTTAAGCAAAATCTGCCATCCGGTTTAAGAGGAGTTGTGTTCACAAAATTTCTACATAGTATATAATGAAAAAATCAAACAAAGGGCCATAATTCTGTTAAATTTGGTTGCAGCAAAAAATTTCCTTCCTTTACTACCATCTAACACATTAAGGTTGTTCATCCCTGGAAGTTTATAAGAAAAATCTGCATCTGGTTTAAGACGAGTTGCATTCACAAAAATTTCTTACATAGTATATAGTGAAAAAAATCAACAAAGGGCCATAATTCCTTAAAATTTTTTGGTCGCAGCAAAAATTCCTTCCTTTAACGACCATCTACATCTTAAGGTTGTTCATCCCTGTAAGTTTAAGCAAAATCTGCCATCCGGTTTAAGGAGGAAGTTTGCGTTCACAAAATTTCTACATAGTATATAGTGAAAAAATCAACAAAGGGCCATTAATTTCTATAAATTTGGGTCGCAGCGAAAAATTCCTTCCTTTACTACCATCTACACATTAAGGTTGTTCATCCCTGCAAGTTTAAGCAAAATCTGCCATCCGGTTTAAGAGGAGTTGCGTTCACAAGATTTCGGGACGTACGGACGGACTTACTGACTCACGGACGGACGGACAAGTGCAACGCTATATGCTCCCACATTGTGGGGCATAAAAATCAATAGGAATGTACTTCTGAAGCGTCAAGCTGTGTTCCATACTGTTATGGCATGTTGAAAGCAACATTGAATTAAACTGTAATAAATGTAGCAAATATGTGAAATGTCGTTTAAGTATTCCATACAAATGCTGCATCTTTAAACTGCGGATTCCCGTTTTCTCTATTTAAAAAGCAAAATAATGTTCAGCTATGCACAGAATGAATAAATTATTGAATACTGTGAGGGAAAAAACAAACCAAAAATGATTTATAACAAGAGAACCAAGATGGACCTTATAACGCTCACCTGATTATTTACTAAAAACTTTTAATGACAAAGAACAATCAATTTTGTTAACTACGGATGAAAAGCTGTTATAATGTCTTAAGCTTAACAAGAGCCACCGCCGGACTGGGGCAACGCTCGACTTTTTACTTTTTCTAAACGCAAACATAGAAAGGTTTGAACATATCTTAACGTTTCCTTTTACTATTAAATTTAGTTGGTCTGTCTTGTCACATTAGTTTTTTGTTTATATATTTTTTGTATTATATAATATATATGTAATAGAAACATTACGCAATTTCTAAAAATAGCAACATTACGTGCAATTTTTTCAAAATAGAAACAATGACGCAATTTCTAAAAAAATAAGCAACAATGACGCCAATTTCTATAAAAGCAACAATGACGCAATTTTTAAAATAGAAACAATGACGCAATTTCTAAAAAAAAATAGCAACAATGACGCAATTTTTCTATAAATAGCAACAATGAAATGCAATTTCTAAAAAAATAGCAACAATGACGCAATTTCTAAAAAATAGAAACTATGACGCAGTTTCTAAAAATAGCAACAATGACGCAATTTCTAAAAATAGCAACAATGAACGCAATTTCTATAAATAGAAACAATGACGCAATTTCTAAAAAATAGAAAAACAATGACGCATTTCTAAAAATAGCAACAATGACGGCACTTTCTTAATAGCAAACAATGACGCAAATTTCTAAATAGAAACAATGAGCAATTTCTAAAAATAGCAACAATGACGCAAAATTTTTAAAAATAGCAACAATGATGCAATTCTAAATAGAAACAATGACGCATTTCTAAAAAAATAACAAAAATGACGCAATTTCTAAAAATAGCAACAATGACGCAATTTTATAAATAGAAACAATGACGCAATTCTTGTTGTTGTTGTTGTAAATATATATATATATACACATACAAACTCACCAAATAAATATATAAAATTATGGTCATTTAATGCACAAATCTAAGAAAAATTCAAGTAATTTAACCTTCAAGGTCAAGGTCATTAAAGAGCCCAAGCAAATTGGGTTTGATAAACAACGAGGTCTGGTCCTTAAGGAATGTTCTGTTTTAATATGAAGTTGATCCTTCAATAATAGCAAAGTTACCAGTCAGTTACCGGCCAAAACAATGAAAAAATTTCAATAATTTTGACCTTCAATAGACAATACCTTAATGAGTGAAGGTCAATGTCTTTCGGTATATTTTTAACAGTTATCTTTAAAGATTATTATTTCAAGTTTGAAAGACAATCCATTCAAAAATAACAAAGTTACAGCCAATAATAGCAAAAAAATAAAAATTTCAATAATTTGACCTTCAAAGTCAAGGTCATTTATGAGTGAAGGTCAATGGTCTGTCTAGTTATTTTAAGGGATATCCCTGAAGAAAACTAATTATATTCAAGTTTGAAGACAATTCCATTCAAAAATAACAAAGTTACAGCAATAATAGCCAAAAAAAAAAAATGAAAATTTCAATAATTTTGACTTCAAAGTCAAGGTCATTTATGAGTGAAGGTCAAGGTCTGGCGGGTTATTTTTAAAGGAATATCCTTGAAGATTATTATGTTTTAAGTTTGAAGACAATCCATTCAAAAATAACAAAGTTACAGCCAATAACAGCATGAACAAGCAAAAATTGGACTTTTAACATTGAAGGTCAAGGTCATTTATGGATGAAGGTCAAGGTTAGTGTGGTCCACTGAAAGGTCTTGTCCCAAGAGTTGTTGTGGCCAAGTATGAAGACAATACACCAAGAAATAAAAAAGTTATGATCCAGGTACAAGTTTGCGGACGGGAACGGCAACGGCAACGCCGACCTGACTACTTTTTTTTTTTCAAAAAAAAAAAAAAAAAAAAAAAAAAAAATGTCGAGCTAAAAATATGCTATGCTCATCTGTGAGTAAAATATTTTAATCGAAGAAATTTATTTAAACCTATGAAATTCTTACTGAATATGTCTAATTTAAATAAAACATGAATAATAAACTATATTCGAAATCACGTTCTCTTATACAGGACAAGTAATGCTGGTCTTTTCTTAAAACAAACTGCCAGTTATTTTAACGACACTATATATTCATATTGTGACGACCTATGTGTGTAGGTTTTTTAACATTTGGGTGAAGTCAAAACATGTTTATTTCATATTTACAAAGCAACTGTGTAGCAATTATCAATATTTTATGATATCAAATTTGAGCATAGTATATCTTTAACTCTAGAATGTTTACAATGTTTTTCCATATTTTGGATATGTGACCCATTTTTCAACTCCATATGACGTATTTAAACTTTGAACTAGAAATCATCTCACAACTTTTTCTGATATTTTGGACTGAAAATATCACTGACTTTATTTTTCTTTTCCGTTTAATATATCACATAATGTGGCATATTTAAATTTGTATATAATTGTGAAAAAGATCATGCGTATGTCAAAAATATCTTTATAAAATTTATAAAACTTACATGATCAAACAGAGCAAAACAATGTTTTCATAATTTTACGGTCGATTCTCAGAAGAGTCGTAAAATAAAATGCCTCTATTATTATCACACATTAATACTGTACATAAAATCTTTATGCAGCTATCTTAAAATTTAGCCCTGTTTCTCGTATTATCGTGGTTTCTTGTATTATCGTAGGATAGTTAAAACGAGTGGAATCGACGCTCGCGACTTCCGTCGATATTCAAAAACTTGTGCATTTGGCAGAACTTTTTCATCTCCGGCAAAAAAAAAGATAAAAAAAATGCGACAAAAGCAGGTAAAACCCCAAATAACTTTAGATATTATCATAAAATCAAGAGAAAAACATTTTATTTACCAGTTTTATCCCCCAAAACAACAATTTTTTAGGTTTTTCTCCATGTTGCAGAAACCTGCAGCTGGTCTATGACGCTAGACGCTGCAAATGGCGGTCTCACACTACTATATGTACAATACAGCTCAAAATATTGTTCCACGTTTCGAAAGTATAAGAACCACATGAACTCCAATTAAAAGCCAATAATGAAACATTGTTTTGTACTTATCACTTCATTATATAATCATTGCTGAATGCTTTTTATCTAAAAAATAAACGTGTACTTATTATAAATATCGGGCTTATGTAAATAACAACACTAATTTTTTTTCAAACTTTATTTTTTAGAACAAACCAACTCATTTGATACCAAAGAGGCGCCAATATGACCCTAAAAGTTTGATTATGGCCTACCGAGCTGTTAAAGAAATGGGGTGGAAGGTAGAAAAGGCAGCAAGATCTTACGGTGTCCCTGCTCAAACCTTAAGGGACGGGACCAAGGGAACAATAGATCCTTATTCTTGCAGAACAGGTCCGAAAACTACCTTGTCAAATGAAGAAGAGACCTCTTGTTGACGCATCTGAAGTGATGGGCCTAAGCTTTGGAAAATGGTTTCTCTTAACCGTCGTTTCAGTACCTTGGCTGGTGGAATTAATAAAACACTTGACTGAAGACCAAACAATTTAAGCCCGTTGAGCAACAATGGGCTCTTTTCCATTTTTTAGCTCGGCGGAAGCATAGACTAGCATCGCTTGCTCCTAGAAAATTGGACACCCCACGAGCCAAGTCAGCAACTCCTGAAGCAGTTGAAAATTATTTTACAAACTTGGTGGAGGTGATGGACAAATACAATCTTCAGTCCAAACCCCACCTTAACTATAATGTTGATGAAACTGGTATCCAACCTGACCAGAGACCTCCAAATGTTATTGCAACACCCGGAAGTAAACCGCTATCTGTGACATCTCATAGGTCAACAACAGCAACATCGATTGGTTGTGCCAATGCCATTTGGGAACGCAATACCCCATTTTTAATTT